>NW_008359442.1:7031161-7062579 GCF_000622305.1 Nannospalax galili | reverse complement strand
ACTAATTAGTAGATGTGAAAAGCATTGTCATTGAAATCTACCTGATGACTTTATATCCATGCTCAGATGCCAAGGAGCTCAGAAAGTAGCCGACTGTCACTATCAGATATAAGATATATAGAGATTAAAAATGCATGTGCAAACATCTTAATGTCAATTGCATTAAAAATGAATTTTTCTGGATGAAACTCTATTATAATAATGAAATGGAGATCTTTTTTAAAGGTTAAAGCCTCATTTAATGATATGTTTTATAGGGTTTATACTGAGTACAATATTGTATAACTGTAATAATTCAACTGTAAACCTAAAAATTTATAGCCAATTTTGAAAGAGATGCATCTTAGCTCTGGAAATTGTGATTGAATATGTCAATGCTGTTGTAATGCAATGCTTCTTCTAAATATGTGGTTATTAAATAAATAATAAAAAATAATTTTATTCATGTGGTCATATTTCTTAGTCTGTAGCTTGAAAACATTCATCTTGAAAGGCTGCTACTTACATGTGTAGCAGTGTAAGATTCCCAGTAGAGTGGACTCTGAGAACAATGACTAGGATTGCAGATGACCCTCCTGTCCCCTCTCCCGTATCTTCTCTCCTCTCTCACTTCCGACTCCCACTCTCTCCCTGCCTTCTTCACCCATTTCCCTTCTGTCTCCCCAGATCCAGCTCTTCTTTCCTTTCCTGCGGCTCTGCGGTTGTGTTGATGTGCTGACGTTTTTAATTTGGAGGTTTCATACTATTCGCCATTTCAAGTTCTGTATCAACAGATCAAGAGTCCTGGAGGAATCAGTGAGTTAAACAAATGACTGGACTGGTAAAGTCAGAAGGCCTGGGATGGGGAGCAGTCTGAGAACTGAAAGGAAGGCCTCTTCCTTCTTTTGTTCAGAAGCACAATCGAAGCTATTTGGCCACAAAATAAGACATCAAGTTCATTCTTGAAACTTTCCTTTGTTATAAATCATCAAAAATATTTCCTGAAAAGGCTTTGATGAAGCAAGCTATTTATGAGACAGACTTCCAGAAGCTTTTTCTGTTACTTATAAGACAGAGATGTGGAAGGAAGAAATAATCATTCAAAAATGATTATCAAGAGAATTTTACAGGAAATTCTTGACCAGTTTTGGTTATGGGAAAGGCTTTGAAATCTCTGTTAAACTCCCAGGGGTCTCTTTGAGCAATAGGGAACAAGGAAGTTCAAAAGGTTCCTTTGAGTTCTCCTGACCCTACCAGACCGATGAGAAGATTCCTATGTATTTTTTTGTCCTTCTTAGGACTTCTTTTCTTGGAAAAAAAAAAAGACAAATAGCCTCCTATGCAACAACAAAATAATCTCCTCCAAAATAAAATTTAAAGTGGTAGTTTATAAACTGCTTTGCCAATCTTCCAGCTCATCATTAAACAACTACTGAGAATTCCAGAAGTTCCACCTTCTAATCTTCTGTTGGACAGATATTCACCCACTAGGATGATCAAGTTCAACTTGTTATGACCTGAAATAATATCAGAATCATAAATAATAAGGCATTAAAATGGTTGTAAATAGGTAGTAAAACTGTGCTACTCTGTTGGTTAAACCTATGCAGATTATAGACCATTCATTTTCAAAAGTTTTTAATTCCAATGTACATGATACTTTGGTGTAGCCATAAAAATGCTTCTTAGTACATTTGCAGCATGTCATTGCTTTACTAGCTTACTGTTTTTATTAGCCCATATTACAGGTCAGAAAACTTAGATCTGTGAGGTTATGGTTTTTGTAGATTTTTGTCGAGTTTTGGTTATTAGTTAGGTGCATTGGTTGATATTTTAAACAAGGATTTCCAATATAGCCCAGGCTCACCTGGAATTTACGGTAATCCTCTTGTCTCAGCTTCCTGAATGTTGTGATTACAGACCTGAGACAAGATCTGTAACATTTTGCAAAATGTAAATATTTTTAATACTTTGTTCAAGGTCACAAAAGAACAATATGAGACTTGCACCCAGATTTCTGTACTTAGAGATTCTTACCTACCACACTATACTGCTTCCGATTTACAAGTTTGTGTTTCACTACATTACATGGAAGCCTTGAAAATGATAAGCCATGTATCCTGGACAATTTTTGCAATGGTTTCCTTCACCATACTCATAAATTTGTCTTGTAAGAATCAAATGAAAACCAGTTTCATAATTATCAGTGTGTAATTGGAAGAAAGTCTTTGAAGCCTACATGAGGCTGGTTATTCTGTATGAACTATTTCAGTTCAAAGCTTCACAAAGTTTTGTGTGTCATCATAAGTAATATCACCCATAACACCCAGGAATTTGGAGTGCTAGTTGTGGCTTTGAATATGATCTCTAATGTTTATTTCTGCTCCAAAGTTCTATTAGGATTCAAGGTTCTTTTATATAAATTAATTACTATAAGAACATATATAGCTTTTGGGGGGGGTCTTTTTGAGACAAGGTCTCCCTGTAGCTCCAGGTGTCCTGGAACTCACTATGTAGATCAGGCTGGCCTTGAACTCACAGAGATCTGCCTGCCTCTGCCTCCCTAGTGCTGGGATTAAAGGCAAGCACCACCACACCCAGCCAGTTTTTAGAATTCACGGATCAACAGTATTTACAAAATACCTTCTTCTAGCCTAAAAGTAGTGATTTAGAATATTTAGATGAATACAATTCATTTTCTAATTGATGGAAATGATAGTCATTTTAGAGAAGAGAATTGTTCTTACAACATGTCATAATTTAAGCATTGTTACTTGCAGCATTTTTCAGTAAAGTATGAAAGTTTCTATTTGTAAAAATTTCTTCTTTAAATAATTGACCATGGAAAGTTGCTTCTATGGTCCTCCATGAAGATAAATCAGTCTTCTGCAATTCTAATAAAATTCTCATTTAGTTAATCTCTATTTCAACATCATCACTGTGAACAGAATTTATAGACATGGGAAATTTTCTTTATAAGTTAATATTAAAGAGATAGAAAACAGTTGAGAATTCACTTCTCATAAATGTAATGATATTAAATCTTGAAATAGCACAATAAATTTTCTTCAAGTAACTTCTTAACTATACACAGAAGTGATGGAGACATTAACGATGAAGTGAGAGTCAATTCCGAACAGTCGCAGAGCCTGTCTGCTTAATGTATGAACTGAGTAGGTGTTGAAAGTCTTGCTGTTTCCCATTTAGTTCTATAATTAGGAAGATCCAAAAACTGGAATGGTAGAGGTCATGCTAATAGACAGTTGAACACAAATTGTGTTTTAGGTTACACTCATATAAAACCAGGATTTCAATGCAGTAAGATTCTGTACAAATTCACAAACTCTTCTGAGCAATGGAGATCATTCATTATTAGGGAACTAAATGAGAAAATATGATTTAAGGGTCCATATAAAAGAAAAGAGAAAAGAAAATAATGATATTTTCATTATTTAATTAGATATCGGAATCCACAGAAAAATACATTTAAAAGTTCTAAAACAACTGTACATCAGGAAACTGATGAGTAGAAGTTGGACACTTCACAAATAGCTCTATTGCTATCGTAAACGTAAGAGTGGGAGATGGTAACAAAATCATACCAACTGCTGGGTTTGAGTGTAGGTGTCTCTCCAGAATTTACTTGTTGAAATTTTACCCTCCAAGGTGATCACTGCAGTGAGGATTTAGTGAAGTTATTACACCACAGAAACAGATGCCCTCATGAATGAGATTAGTGTCCAATAAACCATTCCAGAGAGCCCTATTGCATTTCAGCACTTGAGGACACAGGAAGAAGGCTGCTTCTTTGAGCCAGTGAACCAGACATGACCACACATCAAATATATTTGGTTACCCTGACCTTGGGCTTCCCAGGCTCCAGAACTGCAACAAACAAATTTCTGTTTAATACCTACTAATTCATTGCATCCTGTTATTGCAGGTTGAATGGACAAGCACAGTAATGAAAGAAAACAAAAGCACAAAGAAGTTCACCTCTACATATTAATAATATCAAATTCATTTTAAGAACTTAATAGTCCTATGATATGATATTACAGATACTTTAGGAACACTATAATATTGAATATTATTAATCAATTAGTTGTAAAGTAGTAAATTATATCCAGGTATGCACTTTGAAAAAAATATGATTTTATTTTTCTTACAATTTATTCTGATTTGACATCTAAATTTCACTAATAACTTAGGAGTAATGCACTTTTAAAGTATGTGAGCATGTTTGCCAGTTCAACTAATAAATCTTTGTCTATTAACACAAGGATTATGGATAACCAAATAATAAATGTTCATTTGATAGAATCAAATGGACAATTATTTTATATACATGGTGTTGGATTTATAAATACAAGGCACTAAATCTATTTATATAGAACAAGGCTTCAATTTGAAATTTTGTAACTGCTTAACACTACCATTTTAAATATTATGGCATATCAAAATTAAAACAGATTCCCAAAAAATAAAAAATAAAAAGAATAAGCTCAATAGAGACCACATAAGACAGCAGGACATTAGCTCTGAATTTCATGAAAAAGTTGTATACCTATCGTTTCATAAATAGTAAAGTCTTTAAAAAAAATTTGGTTGTTCTTCTACTAAAGCGTACTGATGATATTTCCTTATATAACGAGGCTGTTTGCATTAAAGCAAATGAAAATGGTATCAGAATGGTGCTTTGCTGGGTGGACATACACAAGTTTGGGAAAGGATGAAAGTTAAGAGACAAAGAAAGTTTAGAAAAAGAGACCAACACGTTATATGCAATCCTCTTCTACAAGTTATTTGGACTATCTGAAACGTTTCCATTTACTTTTTCATCCCTCTTTGTCTACTTCAACCCTCTGACCCTCTAAACTCGCCTAGTCTAAGGTGACTCCTGTATCTACTAATGTCATGAAAATGACAAATTCACGATACAAAAGAAAATACAATGGCGGACAGCACAAATTCCCTGCCCTCATGGAGCTTCCACTCTAGTAGGAAATGTTGACATAAACCATAATTGAACATATTAATGTATAATTACAATTATATGGTGTGAAGGGAAAATACAAACCTCTCTCCAAAGCCTCAAGATGGAATTGATAGGGCCTGTGCTTCTCAGCTAGTGACCAGCTACTGCAGCTGGATTTCCATGTATAACTTACTTCAACTTTTCTTGATTTAAAGAGTCATTCATTCTTTCAGACAGCTTTAAGAGCAAAAGGCAAGCATGGAAACTTAAAAGAATAAAAAAACCAATTGTTAAAATGATCGTTGAACCATTTCACACATAGGAAGGAAGAGAGGGAAGAGGGAGGGAGGAGGGAGAGAAGGAGGGAGGGACTGAATTTCTAGGGAAACTGCTAAAATTAAGTTTTAAGTAGAATAAAATTAACATTATTAGTGATCCTAAAAAAATACTATTGGCAATTTCCAAGAAAAGAATAAAAAGTCCCTGAAAACAGCAGCAGCAGTTAGACAGACTGGACAATAAATGAAGTCTCCCAAAGAAAGATATAATTCATTAAAATTAAGTTCTTTCCTAATAAATTTAATTAAAAGTGGCATACTCCCAGTTAGAAACCATGAAAACAAATGCAATTTTTGACTCTAAGTTTTGATGTAGAATAACCCATTGAAAAGAGGAAGCATTCATTTCAGTCACCGTGATTCTGCCAGCATACAGCAAGGATGCCTAACATGTCTCCATCTCTCTCAACCATATATTCATATCCAAACAGTGAAATATTTAGTAAATTCCAAAGCCTGAGGTGCCACAGAAGAGATCAGGTCCACAGGGCACAACATAAAGGGAATCCAATGCCTCCTTCAGGGGGAGGGAGTGAAGAGGAGGATGCGGAGGCCTAATGAAAGGATTTTGCATTCATTTTAAGTAAAGTGCATTCCTCTCTACTTGGGCATTTTAAAATTTATAAAATATTAAGAATTCAGAAAAAATTAAAATGATAAAGATGGCAGCACTGAATTCAGTTTCCCTTCTGGATTCAGACACACAAAAAATTACATTAGCTTAACGAGGGTTCTTTCAAAGTCTCTGAATTCTTTGCTCCAGAGGAAAATGCTCTAGGAAAAAAATACTTCAAGATTACATGGTGATATAAAGATTTGAGAAACGTGAAATTACAGTGAAAACCAGTTATTTTTCATAGGCCAGGTTTAGCATCTGTGTTACATATTTCAACTAACGTAGAAAGTTACAGTGTGAAGTTTTAGACTATTTTTTGAGTCTTCCAATGGAAGACAGAGATGTGCCTACAACAGACCCAGACTCGTGTCCTCCCGTCTCCTGAATCACTACTGTTTCAGTTGTACTCTTCCTGCACTTCATTTACACTGACTTGTGCAAATGCCATGTTGACATGCTGAGTGTGATCCATGACATAGTCATGACTGGACTCTGCTCTGGAATGCAGATTAGGTCACCAGATTTGCAATGAAAGAAGACTGACAAATCATGGTTTTCATTTATGTGTCTAAATAAACACTATGCAATGACAACCACTCTGATAGTCAAAATATTCCCCAATTAACATCAAAAGCACACTCATACCATTACTTTAAAAAATAGAATAAAATAGAATATTTTCCTTCTGTAGCTTGTATCAGGGAGCACAATTTGATAAGAAGTGGTGAAATGGAAAAAAAAAGGAAAAAAAAAAAAAAAACCCCAAAACAATGTCTATTACACATACCAACAGAAACATTTAAGACAGAACATTAATGACAGCTAAATATAAATATGAACTATCTCATATGTAGTGCTAAAAGGTTATATAATTAGAGCATTATTTTAAGAGCTAATCTTTTTAAAGTATAAGGGATGAGGGTGTGTGTATACTTGGAAAACTTGTATATATACACATTCATAAGGTTATGTAAATGCGCATATACTAACCAGTAGGAAAAAGTACATTTTTTTCTATGTCATCCTGAATCCAGGGTCCGTACACAACAGAAAATAAAGGACATACATATTCACAGAGCTAGCAAGTCAGTGGGAATCTGACCTCAGGGAAAAGGTTTAGGAAGTACCCCAAGTGGTGCACACAGTGTTTGAGAAAAACATGCTGTTATCAGTTTAGTTACTACAGCTTGAAACAAGATTAAGTTATATCACTGAAAATGGCTGAACAAAGCAACTGTAACCCTGTGTGCTACTAATACAAAGTATCCAACAGCCTTTGTTTCTAAAGCTCTATTGTATACATTTAAAACTTGGGTGTCATTTCTTACTTAGTGCTTGGTTCGTATTCTGACACTTTGAAGCAGAAAAAGTTCCCTGCTCAGTGACACAAATATGAGAGGGTAGAACCATGAGCTCTTTTCTCAATCACGATATTAAAGTTTAGAGCATACGAAAGATTCATAGAATTCAAAGAAAGGACCCATTTTCTACTCAATGAGAATAATTTAGAAATAGAGACCAAGGGCATATTCGCTCTTACACAGTATAAAACAGTTAAAGCCATTCTAAACATTTGCAAGGACTGCAAGTCACTCCCTTCCTTTTAACAGCAATATTAATCATAATGTAGATAGTTCTAAATGGAAAATTCAATAAATTTCTGAGTTTTATTCCAACACTGTCAAAGAATACCCATGCCTGACTTACCAAGTGGTGCAGGAATATGTAGCTGTGGTTTACAGTCAAAGTTTGAACACGTAAAGAAACAGCTGACTTGCTTCTCTGTGTCTGTCATGTTATTGCCTTTTTAGCTCTTCATGACACTAATATACATATATGGCATCCAGCAGGCAAGCAGGTGAAGAGCCCACAGCAGGGGACTTTGTTGCTGCACCTGCTTAGGCTTATGTCAGATCAGACTGACTGGGGCAGGTGTGCTCCTCCAGAGGGGAATGTTTGAGGAAGATATATTTATGGTTACTACACTTGTCACTGAACTATCATTAAAAGATACCGCAGGCGCTGACACCACAACCTATAGCTAATTTTTAAATATACTAATTATGGAAGCAACTGACATAAAAAAAATATATTTGAAAAAGCAAAACACGGAGATGGGAGGGCAAAGCAGAAACGCTTTGATGGATGGAGTTTTCTTACCTTAAATTCATAAATATTCATTAACATACATACCTACCTCCCAGTACCCATTACCAATGCCAAAGGTCTACACACATTTGCATAACTTAGACACACTGTAATTCACACAGATGATACGGAGAAGAAACAAAATAATGTAGTACCTTTACTTTTACCTATGCATTTGATGAAATGGGTCCATGAAGAAAGGATTTCCAGACAAAGAGAACAAAGAGAAAAACAAGAAGAATTATGAGTGTGTGTAAGTGCACTGTTCTCTGAAAATTAAACAAGACAAGAAAGTATAAACAAAGTTTTGAAGACAAACGGAAAGGCAATCAGTACATTCTGAGAATTCTGCCTGTTTTTAAAGGCGAATACATGCAAGGGATTGGAAGCCCATGCTCATTTTAAAGGACTGAATAAAAGAAAGATGCGCAATGACAACCATAGGGGGAAAGTCTCGGTTGCGTGGAGCATTACACTTAACATTCTGGAAGCCAAAACCAAAGCGGCTTGCAAGTTCCCACACTGCCATGCATGGATGAAAAATGGGTCCATTTTGGTGTAGTGGGTTAAATTGGGTGTTTTCTTTCAGATGTTAGTTTCCGACGGCTCTCAGGTTTTGAAGCATAAGCACTCTTTACTGCATCTACTGAAATCTAAGGAAGATTTCAACCACAATTTCTTACGTCTCATTTATTTGCAGATACCACAGTGCAAGGAATGAAGGAAAATAAATTCCACAGGAGCAAACCAAGGTGAAACCAACAAATAAATAGGGTATTAAAGACATGAAAAATGTGAACAAAAGCTATGCGCTTCATCTGCGGCCACATCATTTCCAAGCATTTGCCATACTTTGCAGTGATGGTTTGATGGTTTGAAAGCAGCTATGTAACACGAGAACACTGAAAGCAGAGTGGAAAAGGAGCAGAGCCCATACCTTGGTCGCCCATCATCAGGTGCGCCAGACCTTGAAGGGAAACAAGAGCACAGTCAGCAATAAACAAGGGAGCATGGGAAGGCAGGGTTGTCTCGGTGACAAAAATGTTCAGTGACAGACATCTTGTTTCCTACGAGACATGTCTGTATCACAGAAGCAAATCAAAAGCATTCTTACAACCCCTGGCTGGAATGCTTTGGGGGCAAGGAGTTATAAAACTACAATTTAAACACTGGCATATGCTGCACCTTATATTTAGTGTATCAGTCGGAACAATCAGAACTATAAGAGCATGATTTGAAATCCAACCAGCCCCTTAAACTTTATATTTGTCTTTTGTGCCCTGTGATGAGATTATTTTGGACATTGCATCCAGGGGGCCTGCCATTCTTGTTACAAAATTACATTTTTAAATACCCAAAGGAAACCTGTAACATGGGCTGGGTCTGATCTTTTTCCTCTCGTCAAAAATGAGCATTTTCATAATTAAATGGGAAAATTAATTCCTTAGTTACACTGAAATGACAATGCAGAAATGTCTTCCTGCCTTTACATGTAACAAGTAACTACACTTCTTCAAATACAGAAAAAGACTGTTCAACATGCAGTTGTAAAGCTCAGATTTACGATATGTTTCTAGGAAGCAATGAATCAGCTTTAAATAGGCTGTTAAATTTTCATGGAAAATAAAATTATTTATCGTCTTACTTAAATGTTGAACTGTGTTCCTATTAATGCATTTACTTTAGTTACATGCTGCAGACATAATGTCAGTGAGGTATTTTTCTTGAAGATTATCCGTTTTCTTTTAAAATATTTTATTTATTATTTTATTATTTTATTTTTTAGGTGTATGTGTGTATTGCCTGCATGTAGGTAAGTGCAACCATGTCATGCAATACCCATGGAAGACAGAAGAGGCCGTTGGATCCCCTGGAACTGTAGTTATGGACAGTTGTTAGCTTCCATGTGGGTGCTGGGATTCTAACCTGAGTCTTCTGCAAGAACAACCAGCATTCTTAACTGCTGAGCCATCTCTTCAGCACCAGATTATTCTTTTTCGAAGGAACACTTCAAGTGATCTTTTTGTTTTAGATTGTTTAGGATTTTGTGAAGCAGGGTCTCATTATGCAGCCCTAGGCTAGCCTCAACTCACATTCTTCCCACCCTATTATCCCAAGAGTGGGAATTATGGGAGTGTCACCACACCCGGCATCAATTTTTTTTTCTTTTAAAGTTCTTTCATGACCTAAAATGGTACTTTACTGTGAGTCATGAATCTCACTTAGTTTAAATTCAGAAATAAAGCTATTTCTCTGTCGGTGTACATTTGAAGAATTTAGGGAAATATTAGAACAATGTAGTACCTACACATCAAGTTTAAAATCTGTGTTTTCAACACGTAGTGCTACTTCTGTTATATTTGAAGCTGAGCTGTAAAACTCACAGCAGTTACTCCAGTCTGCCTTAATACACTGCTAGGTGCCCTCAGATGCCCCAGGAGGGCAGATAGAACGATAAATCAGCATAGAATCACAAGGTTGTGTGGAAATCAACTAACAGAAGTTGGATGCTTCTAATTAACTCACGATACTTTTATATAGTAAGGAAAAATGGATGGTGTGTCCAGGTTACATTATATAATTTTTCCATCCAAGTTCACTTTTAAAAGTTTTTTTTTATTTCTAAATTTCTATGTAGACCACATCAGAAAATTATGTCTGAGAATATCTAGCTTTTTGGAGTATTAAGTTTAAGAAAACAGCTGAGAAACTTCTAATGGTTTTGACACTGCACTAGTAAAAATGGAAATTAGTAAATCCTCAAAGATTCACATTCTTTTTGCTCTATTTCTATGTCTAAAGGGAGCTTAAATGTATTCTCAGTGACACAGATGTTAACAGAGATGTTAAAATTATTATAGAATAACTTTATTATAATAGATTGTTGTCTATCATAGAATGGGTCTGTATTCTGAGTGCCTTATCAAAACCTTTTACCAAATGAATGTGTGTTATAAGGGAGAGGGTGATTTTAAAGCCTCTTAATGTACTTCGATTTAAAGAGAGAGGAAAAAAATATTGAACATTATACAGAATGGTTAAGGAAGTAGTAAAGAGATAGAAAATATATATTTTTCACAAAAAAACTTTCCAATTCAATTGATGGGCACAAGTGTCTATTCACACAATTAAAATTATAGGACAAAAAGCCAGAAGCTATATACAAAACCAATGCTGGGTAAAATGACTTATGATTTGCTTTATTTTACATGTAGGAGTGTTTTGCTTGCATGTATGTTAAGTGCACGAGTGTATGCAATGTCCTTGGAGCAGAGGGCATTGGATCCCCTGGAACTGGAGTTACTGACAGTTGCTTGCCACCATGTGGGTGCTGGGAACTGAATTCAGGTCCTCTGCAAGAGCTGCCAGTGTCTTAACCTCTGAGCCATCTCTCCAGCCCCTTGATTTATTTTGGAAATATTCAACTATTTTACTGAAATATTTGAACGATTCAGTAATAATGATAATAATGTCCATAAAGAGTCACAGATGTGATGCGGCCCCTGCTACTGACCAGTGATGTGCCATGATGAAGCGATGAAGTATCATTTTACAAGAGAAACAAACTCTTTGTAGCCTCAATTATATTTATCTGTCACTTCTGATATGGAGTCTTTCTGCAAGAAATCCTTCATTCTGCAGAAATGTATATGATTTTACAGAATGATAGCACTTCGAATTGTGGCAGCAAAATAAAATATGTTAAATGCTGCCTGTAGACACATAAATATTGACACGTTGCTGAGATAACTGGTAATGCTGTGGTAATATAAAACAATAGGATGCATACAGACCAGGTGGTGCATGCCTCTCATCCTAGCACTCTGGAGCCAGAGACAGGCAGATCTCTGTATGAGGCAAGTCTCATCCACATAGCACATTTCAGGCCCGCCATGCTGCACACCGAGGCTCCATCTCAAAAATATGTACAAATAAATAACAGATGTCTATGAGATGGGAAAAACATTCCTTCACCAATCTTCTGCAATCCCTGGGTCCTTCTGTTAGTGTAGTCACTAGTCTATTTAATTTCTTTCACAATAAAATGTTAAAATATGTTTGCTGAAGTCAATATGTAATCATGGAGCAAATAATTTTCTCAAAATTCCTGGATTGAGACAATTTAAGAAAACTTTAATGAAATATTATAGTTTTAGCAGACACTGAATGTTACAAGTATACTTACCGATGATCTCACTGTAGTGCTGCGTGCTTTCCTTTTCACTGGCCAATGGCTTATTTTTCAATCTAAATTTATGCCTCTTACTTATAGTCAGTACTTTATTCTAAGTTATTTTATTATTTGAACCATTTGAAACAAACTAGTGGGGTGGAAATGATATAATGGTAAGCATTTCCAACAGAAAAGAAATTACTTTGGTCAAGAAAAATAATGGAGACGGGGTCATGCACTGTGTTCTGAAACGGCAAGGAAACACTTTGTCTTTTAAAATAAAAGAAGTAGCATTGTATCAATTTTTTCCATACAGAACACTGCAATAAATATTCTCGGCTCATATAGGATGCTGAACTCCATCAGGCACTGGAGGTAAAACTGAAGGAGTTTTATACACCTGGGACTGGTGGGGTTGAGACTGCGTGTTCTATATGAAAAGTGATACACAATCCAGAAATCAACAAATGTTCAGAAAGAAGTTCAACTTACCGTCTATATTTGAGATGTACTCTATTAATACTAAGAAGGAAAAAAAGCAAATGAGAACTGGAAAATAAGGTAGAAAGCACCCACCTTCCACATTGTTGTCTTCTGAAAGCACATGACAAGGGGGGAGAGAAAAGGAAAAACATTCATTAAGCAGCATGCAGACTGGACCTTGCCTTTGCATGTCTTCCTCATGCAAGGCACCAAACACATCATGCAAGTGCTCCATCACTGTCATTCAAAGGGAAAAAAATAAAAAACAAAACCACGGGGAGCAGGTTCCCGCCCACTGGCAGCATTTACAAAATATGAGACAGAATAGTGAGAGCACTGCCAGGTCCTGAGCAAGGGGTTCTTAAGGTATCTTTCTCTGCTCTGTGTGAAGCAAGGCTTATGTCATTACAGGTTGCTGGCAAGGTCTTTCTAAGCAAGTTTAAAAAGTGTTTTATCTTTATTTTTCAATAATTCTGAAAGGCTCCACTTCTACACATTAATTTGAATCTCTATAAAAGAAAGTCAATTGGAAAGAGCTGTGAATTTTGGAATTTTACCTGAAGTACCCTGCTTCTACCAAATGAACTATCCGCTGGCCATTGTTGCCATTTTAGTATTTATAATAAATCAACTGATTTCTTAAAATAATACCATATGAGCTTATGCAGCTGAAATATATAATTTGATACTTATTGCATGGTCAAGTTTTATTATAAAGCATTTGCCATAACTTATTAAAAAGTTAGGTTTTATAAAATGGTGATTAGACTAGAGATCATTGCAAGAGATATGCACGAGACAAAGTTCATCTTGATTTAATCCCTTCGTTTTGTTTAGCATGTGACTATGAATTGAGTTAAACTAATGCCAGTATTTAGAAAAAGTTCCCTTGTATTTCCGAATATCTGTACAATAGTCATACATTTTTATTTGGTTAATCATATTTTCATATTACACATGTATATATACAAACATATGTACAGATTTTATGTGTATTTCAAATACATATGTGTATATAAGTATACAGAATTTAAACTATTCAAAAGCTATTTTATCCCCAGGACTCGGCAGACAGGAAAGAAATGGAAGGGAAGTCTGTCTTAGGGGCAAAATCCAGGTTTCAATACCTACCTGTCAAACTATTTTAGCAGCTAATTATTGACTGTCATTCTAGCCTCATCATTACATTTGTCTAATTAGCTATTCTTTACACAGGGATCATTCAAACAAAAGTATTTTCAAAAAGGAAGCAACATGCATAGAAAAATCTGACAACAAAAAGAAAAAAACCATTGCATTAAGTTTGATGAATGATTTTTTGTTTTCTTTGGGTGTAATTTTTTGAGACAGTGTCTCCCTGCAGCCCCAGCTGACCTAGAACTCCTTATGTAGACCGGGCGGGCTTCAATCTACACTTGATTGAATACTTTCCTAATGATGAATATATCCACAATTTTTAAATTAGTGATTTTGCTTGAACAATATGAGAAATTGAAATACTGACAAAGGCATATAAACTCATCTTAATGTATAAGACTTGCTGATGAATGTGGGCATACTGTTTTTACACAATACTTGGTCTGTTGGTACTTGTTTTTGAAAGAAGCATCAAAAATGGTTTAAGATCACGTCAAGCTTATTTTTTTTTTGTTCCTATTTACCAAATAAGTAATTAGACCGAATTTGTTTCTTTTCAATGGAAAATCTGACATGACACAGGGAAATATTGAAGTTTTGTTTTAGTATTTGGTATTGGAAATATACAACTTACCATGTTTATGGTATACTTTATTTTATAGTGACTGCCTTTGAAATTATATTTTCTATTTAAAGTATTTTTTAAAGATTACTTACTATAAATAGTAAAATAAAATTCCAGTTTTTGAGGAGAATCACAGAAGTTTATCAGTTACTCTGGTGTATTAATTATTTCTATAAGGAAAAGGCACGTAAATATGGTTATGAGTCACGGAATCACAGTAGAACTTTTGTAAGACTTGGGTAAAAATTCAATAGAAAAAAAGAAAATATAAAGATAACCTAAAGGATATTATATAAATGTAAAAGTATAAAATATAAATATATAAAAATTATAAAATAAGCCAGGCCTGGGGGCACAGCACTTGGGAGGCAGAGGCAGGCGGATCTCTGTGAGTTCAAGGCCAGCCTCGTCTACATAGGCCTATAGGGAGACCCTGGTTCAAAAAGACACACACACACAAAATTATAAAATAAAATGGGCCTAGGCTTGATACTCAGAAAAGTACAAAGTAGTAAATTAAAAAATATATTAAACTAAGAAAATATAAAGATATAAATTAGGAAGTAAGTAAATTAGGAAAATATTCAATTACAAAGATATTAAATTAAGAAAATATAAAGGTAATCAATTAGGAAATAAGTAAATTAAAAACATCAAGTTAAGCAAATATAAAGATAATATAAAGAATATTATGTAAAATTAAAGTAAAAACTATATATAAAAATGGGAGCAAGCTTGATACTCAGAAAGGTGCAAAGGAGAAAATCAGGCAAGGCCACTGAGAGCCTGCACCAGTGCCACTGGTCCAGTTCACAGATGACCGTTCTGTTACTGTTAACCGGGATATAGGCCCCAAGTAATCCCGGTGACACGCTTCTGAGATTCAGATCAAGTGTAATTTAGAGGCCTTCTGGTGTATAAATTCAAGTCTGAACCAATGTTCAAAGCAGCTGGACCTGCATATGCTCAGAAAATTTAGATTTTCAAAAGACTAAAATACTGGAGCAAAAGGCAATGGGCTATATTAATGCCATTTAATACACGAAGAGGAAAATTGACTTGAAACAGACTTTCCTTAGCTTTCTATAGCTTTCAGATCCAGTTATGGGAAACACATGCACAAAAGAAAAGAACCTTCTGTCTTCTCCTCTCATCTGGACTAGACTATCCATTGCTTTTCTGTCGGCTGTGGTGACTAAACCTTGCTGACCTGAGGCTAATCACTGAATCATTTCAGAATGTGGTCACCACAGTAAATTGTGGTACTCAACTATTTATTAGCACTCCCCAGGCATTTTTCTTTTTTCCACTCCATCCTTCTAGATTGTTCTTACAGTAAATAGTGGATGCTGACTAAGAAGAAAATAGATTTTATCAATTTCAATTAGTATTTGTTTACTGTTTTACAAGCAAATGTTATTTGGGCTCTGAGTAACAGCAGGTGTGCTGCAGAGTATAGGATAAGCAGTTTACATGGTTTACTGTAAAGTAACAAGTATCCCACCTGGCCTTACCTGTGGACCTTGTCACATGAGGATAAATGCCTCAGGTGCAGAAAAAAACCTTATTGTGCAGACCTAATCTTACTGGCTGTGTGAGTGTGTCACTTAGTAATCAACTTTACTGTGATAACCAGGCCATCTCTAAAACTCTTGCTTTTGCTTGCTTTTGACTATACGAAAACTCACGAATCTGAACCTGTAAGAAATTTCCTTTAAATTTTACTTTTCATGCAGTTAAGGCATGCTTCCTGCACAAATGGGAACTAGACACCTGAGTACCAGTCACGTTAGAACAATGGGAGCAGGCAGACTGTGTCTTTTAAATTATACAACAGTGTGCCTATCAAAATGTGTTTCTTTGGCTCCTAGGGTATAAGACTGTAAGTACAGTAATATAGTTTTCATGACAGCATCCTTGAAACAGGTACATAGAAGTTGCTTTTGCCAAAGTCTTAACTTTTCAGTTGGGCCCACGGGGAGCTAAGTGAAGGACAGATGCCTGGCATCTCTGCCCATATCTGGTGTCTGTCACCTTTAATTTGAGTCAGTCAGATTCCTGCTTGACTCTGCCTACTAAGCTATTCCATCTACCTTCAAAACTGAGGTCACACAGAGAAGTCATGGTTCTAAGCCTACAATCACCTTAGATTCCAGGAAGGGCAAATCTATAGGTCAGACTCTCCCCACCCCACACCTCAATGAAGGTAATTATCAAGGACGGTAAGGCTGCAACCTGGAGCTTAAGCAGTTGTCTTAGAGGAACCAGTATGTTCCCCTCAGGTGATGCAATGATTAACAATTTACAGGACTGGGCAATGATGGGCCAGTGATGGTAGGACCACACATTAACCAGATCTAATGAATTACACATACCCCTTGCTCTCTATTTAAACTTACACTTCATGTCAGTATTCCTAAAATGGACTTGAGAACACTGGATTCCTTTATCTGTTTCTCCTCCCTGAGACAAGTGGCCAAACCTAGCCTTGCTGGGCTGCTAGAGCCTAGCCTTATGCCCTAAAAAATGACCAGTCACATTCTTTGCACTTAATCCTATGTGTATGTATAGGAAAAGAGAAATGAATAAGAAACTGAGTGCATTTGTTTGAGCATACAAAAGTTCAGAAACTGAATCATTTCAGTTTGGAATAAAATGCCATGAATAACATCTTTCTTAAGAATTAATGTGAATTTAGCACTATGAAGGTTCTCATCTAAATGTGCAGCAATGGACAACCTGTGTGCCACAGCTGACATTAAGACTTAACCAGCTAAGTTGCCAGGAATGACTCCCTTCATTGTTTAACTCCCTCTCCCATCATCCATGACTGCAGGCGACTTGTCACACAGCGGCAAAACCGGTGGTGGCGATAGCTAGTGGAAGGAACAAAACTGAGAGTCTAAGCCCTGTTTCATGCACTGAACTTGAGGTCATCTGGCCTCTCATCTTACAACGCCTCCCATGGCCTCTTAAGACTTCACCCCCATTGCAGGGATTGAATGCCAGTATAGCAGAGTTTGGTTCCCATGGTGGTGCAGGATGGAGCTTTGTTGGCCTTTATTTCTTCTTTTAGTGTTAGCAGTGAAAGCCTTCAGAAACGCTCAATAGTCTGCGGACACTTCAAGGACCAGGAAATGGAGGAAATCATTGAGACTGTGGATTTATGTAGCACTCAGCCAAAGGAGGAGAGACACTGGCCAGAAGCAATAGGTGGTTCAAGTGGAAAGATGAAGGATAAAGGTCCATTATGTAGACAGGGGAGGAAAGAAACAGCTCTGGGAAAGAATTGAGCTAGTTACAAAGTGCTTTTCACAGATGGCCTGGGCTCCTTGCTCCAAATCCACCCAAAGAAGATTCTGAGGTGCTCCCACCAGCCTGCTGAGTCCTGGTCCTGGGGAATGAGTAAAACCAACTAGAACAGTCGGTTTGTTTCTCCTCTTCTTGGGAGGCAAGGGCAACCATCACTAAACCAACTGCAGCAGGAGTGAGATGATCCTGGTGGCTCTAAAAACATTTTATAAATTACAAAAATCTGGGGTGTTTAATTAAAAATGTTCTTTCTCTGTGTTGACTCTCAAACAGAGAAAAGATGAAAGATAAAGAGAAAAGCAATGGTGGGTGGAGTGAGGGAGCTCAAGTTTAAGCCTGTTCTGATATTTGATTAATCTGTTGAAATTTAATAATTATTAGTCAACTTATTATAAAATATGTTGAATGACTCTTAAAATTAAAATGTTCTTTTCATGTGAGGCTATTCCAAGGATGTTTTAAATCTGACTTACTTTTAGTTTTGAATTACAGATAAAATTTCAAGATAGCATTTCTTCATTTCAGAAGTTGGACTTAGGAAAGGACCACTGCATAAAGTGGTGACGAACATAGTCTATGATGTGTCTGCTCGAGACACTTAGCTATACTTTGATTGCTTGTTGAGAAATAAAAGCTTTCTGGTATGGGATTACCAGCATTGAGCAGTATGCTTCCCAGGAACTGGCCCTCCTAAACTGAGTCACCTTGCAACGAACTCTCCAAAGAGAGCTGGGTGAGATGCTCAGCGCCTACCCTTCCTGGAGTCTGCAGGAAGAATATTCCGAAAGCATACAAGAAAGCTCGAGGACCAGAGAACAGTCCCGAATGTGCCCCTCCTGTTTTCCCACGTTTATATTCTAGCCGCGTCTGGGGTGCCAAGGCTCAGATGTAGCATTCTCTGCGGAGATGAATAGCAGACAGTCCTCTGGCCTTTGTCCGCAGCGGAGAACACCAGTGTGCCCTGGTTTCTTCATTCTTGACATAGAGAGCCAATTCCTCTAACGGGGTTTAACCTCCCTCCTTTGAAGGAAACGCCACACATCAACGAGATGCACATTTTTTTTTTTTTTCCTACAAACCACTGCTACATAAGTTTTGTAAAACATTAAAATAATTCTGACTCTATTCGTCTGCACTGTTTTAGACCAGTCTGAAACACATCTGTTTGATTTTTCTAAGAAAAAGCAAAAGAGTTTTATGATGCAGTTCAGAGGATTTTGCAAAAAAATATGACTAAACTGTATTATAAAAAGTAGTTTTAGACTTAGTACTTAAGTTAAATTTATATACATTATGTAGAAAATAAAACTATATAATATGACTGCTTGTTAATTAAACAAATATTCCTATATGTATGGAAAAACAGTATTTGAAAGTAAAGACAATTCAAATTATTATTTGTTTTTTTCTTTTTTTTTTTTTTTTCAGAGCTGAGGATCAAACCCAGGGCCTTGTGCTTGCTAGGCAAGCACTCTACCACTGAGCTAAATCCCCAACCCCTCAAATTATTTTTAATTCAATAATGTTTTTGCAAATATATTAAACACTTTGACAAGAAAAATGCACTGAAGATTAAAGGATTTTATAATTCTTCAGAGCTCTCATTGTTCATGTACTGTAGTTGGCAAAATTCGGTATGTATTCATATATTTTAATTTATAGCTAATTTTAAAAAATTGTGGTGGCACACTCCTTTAATCCCAGCACTGGGGAGGAGACAGAGGCGGGTGGATCTCTGTGAGTTCAAGGACAGCCTGGTATACATAGAAAGTTCCAGACCAGGTAGAACTACATAGACCCCATCTCAAAAAAATAATAATAATAAGTAGCAATTATAATAATAAAATCGAAATTTTGTAGAAAACACTGAGTAATCTTAGAATACAATTTATTTTTTGGTTAAATAAATTAAATCAGATTACAATTTAGAAGAAAATTTGAGTTAAATGAAAATATTGCTAATTAAGTAACAAATATTTAGCAATCTTTTCAGTATAAGTTATTTACACAGGAAGAAAATTGTTGTGAAGAATTCTTAAATTCCCCAAAGACTGAAATCATGGGAATAATATAAAATTACTGTTTTCTGGTCAAAGTTGATTCAGTATCACCATTTACAAAGATCTAATATTTCTGAGTTGATTTTCAACTGGAGTCCTCCTATCTCTTAAGAACAATGTGGTAAAATCAAGTTAAACAACTTTATTGTATTCCTTAGGATCAACCTATAGAAAATAGAATGCAATCAAAAAGAATTTTTTTTTTTTTTTGGTCTTTTTGAGACAGGGTCTCCCTGTAGCCCCAGCTGTCCTGGAACTCACTATGTAGACCAGGCAGGCCTTGGACTCACTGAGATCTGCCTGTCTTTGCCTCCCAAGTGCTGGGATTAAAGGCATGCACCACCATGCCCGGCCAAGAATGTATTATTTTATAAAATATGGTTGAATGTTGTGAGGTTTGTAAGAAATTAGCCCCAAACATTCTACAAAGAATATAAATGCAGTATAAATAGTGTATTAGACTTGGGTAACCACCATTTTAAACGTCATTAGTCAATTCAGTGTAGTTGAGTGAGTTGCCCAAGGCACTCAAACAGGAAGTTGAAGACTGTCAGTTTAGAAAGTACCTTCCAAGGCTCCTTACTCAGATTTCTATAGATTTCAAAAATTGTTTTAAAAAGAAAATAAACATGGACTTTTTGGACAGTAGGAGAAAATGCATCTCCTAAATTGAGTTATGTGCTAAAACTACCACCCAAATATTTCTAGCACTTTCTTTTTTTATTCTGAGATAGGAGAGCTGATTATGCAACCTTAGCTGCTCTGAAGCTCGCTACATAGACAAGGCTGGACTCCAATGCACAGAGATCTGTTTCTGCCTCTGCCTGGGCATGGGTCAGATTAAAGGCATACCACTTGACTGAGCAAGAAGACTCCAAGAAGGTTCAACTGGCTCACTGATCCAGCTGAAAGTGTGAAGGAAATTTTTAGGTAAAATGTTTCTTTTTGAAAATAAAAAAAAATATATATGTATGATGATTTGCCCACATGCATGTAAGTGCACACATGTCATGCAATGCCCATGGAGAACAGGAGAGGGAGTCAGATCCCCTGGAACTGTAGTTGAGGATGGTTGTGAGTTGCCATGTGGGTGCTGAGTATCAAACCTGGGTCCTCTGCAAGCACAGCCAGTGCTCTTAATCACTGATCTCTCTCCAGCCCCAGGAAAACGTTTCTTTTTTCTTTATTTATATTTATTCTATGTGTATGAGTGTATTGCCTGTACGTGTGTAAGTGCACCTGTGTTGTGCAAAGCCCGCACAAACCCAGGTCCTCTGCAAGAACAGTCAGTGTTCTTAACCTCTGTGTCATCTCTCCAGCCATAAACAGTTTCTTAATAATTGAATATTTTTTTGTTTTTATAAAGTTGAAGAAAAGTGTATTTATGGAAAAAAAATAGTCTCAACATTTTTCCTTATGTTATATACCTCTCCAGAAAAAGGAAAAAAGAAAAAGAAAGCATGTCTAGGAAATCTTTGCCCTACTTTAACATCAAGAGTAAGGTCCTGGTTTATAACAGTTTATCCATGGGCACTAAAACTGACTGAAATAAAGGGAAAATTATTCTATAAAATTTTCACTGTCTTTAAAATTTAAAGAAAGCTGTGCATTTCATTCACAGCTCATAAGATTGTGCTTTCCTTGTAAACCATCTGAAATAAAGGATAATTTCACTCAATATCAAATAATTTGGTAGATGAACTGATATAATATGAATGTACACCATGAAGCACACTGTACTTTCATTTTAGTTATAAAATATGAATCTAATAGAGTATTATTAGTTATTCTTTCTACATACTTGTTGCATAGTAAATCTCTTAAGAAGTACACAGAGGGCAGGAAAAATGACTCAGTGGCTCAGAGTATTGGCTCCTCTTGAGAGAGCCTGGGGTCTATTCCCAGAACCCACATGGTGGCAAATAACCATCAGTAACTCCAGCTCCAGGGGATCCAACACTCTCTTTTGACCTATGTAGGCACGGCATAACAGGGGTGCACTTACACACATGCAGGCAATACACTCATACACATAAAATAAAAATAGTAAGTAAAATACTTTTTTTAAAAAGTACACAGAAAAATCTAGATCCTTTATTATCTGAAAGAGTAACAAGTAGTAAGACACTAAGTATGTTGTCAAATGCCAATTTTTAATAAAGTGTTTGATATTACAAACTAAGAGGAAATAGTTTTTCATAAGGCCACCACTTTGACATCTATGAAGAGGCCGCATATGTATTTGTGTGGGCTGATGCCTAATATCTAATTAACCAATATGAATGCCAGCACATGTGGAAGATGAAGGCATAGGCTCGAGCAATTCAGTCTTTGCTTGTTGATTTACTAACCAGAGTTCCTCATTTAATGTTTTCTAAAATGGTCAGGCTGTCTTTAAGTAAACATGTATAAATATAAAGAAGAAATTGTTTCTGATTAGGAGTCATCTTGAAGTATTAATTCCATCATTCCAAATAGTTGTTTTATTCTTTAAGGAGCATAAAAGAAAGCTGACATACCTTTTTCTTATTATATCTATATTATTTCTTATTTCTATATTATTTCTTACATTGTATAACTGGTCTATGATTGTCAGAAATAAAATACATACTCAAAACAATTTTGATGTTGAAAATTTAAGTTTCAGAATAATCTCATTAAGTTGTAACTCATGTCTATTTAAAATTCATGACAAGATTATGATGTCATAAGTACTTTAATTAAATAACTCTTTTCTGACATTCCCAGAAAAAGTTTTTTTAAAGTTAAATTTGAAAAAACCAAAAATGAGAGCAACCAAAAAACTCTATGCAAAATCAGCACAGTCATATCTGTCACCTCACTGACAGCTCAACGCACATATACACATCCTCTGTACATTTCATGAGAATACTTGAAATTTGTGTTTTCAATAAAAATGTAATTCAAATATAACCACTCACAAGAGTAGATCAAGAAAACTGTAATGAATAACTTTATAATATCACCAATAATATATCTACTTCTTAACTCACTGAAAACAAGCTATTCTTTTTAAAAATTTTATTATTTTTATTTTACGTTTGAATGTATTGTCTGCTTGAATGTAAGTGCAACTGTGTCATGCGATGCCTGAGGAAGTCAGACGAGGGTGCTAGAGACCCTGAAACTGGAGTTACGGAGGGTGGAAGGTTGTTAGTTGCCATCTGTGTGCTGGGAAGAGAACCTGTCTCCTCTAGAAGAGCAACCAGTGCTCTTAACCACTGAGACATCTCTCCAGCCTCAGAAAATAAGTTATTCAATTGATAACAGACATTAAATAATCATTCACTCAGTTCAAACATGTATATAAAGAAATAGATCCTGGCACTGAGCTAGTCCCAGCTCTTCGTTCTTTGAGAGCAGGTTTGGCCATGGAGTTCAAGCTGCAAACAAACCCCTGATTCCCTGATTCATCCTGTCACATGTGGGGATTATAGGTGCAAGTCACAATGTTGAGTAGGAGTAGCATTTTGTAGATAATTTCATTTCAGTTAAGTAACATTAATAATTCAGCTCCTCAGTTGCAAGAGCCACATTCCATGTAATCACCAACCACCACATACGGTCATTGGTTACCAGAATGAGCAGCTCCGATAATGAATATTTCTGTCATCACAGAAAATTCTATTGGGTAGCACCAAAAAGAATTTTAAAGGCGCTTAAACATCCCTGTCCATATCTATTAATACCAAGCTGTATGTTTTATTATTTCTGTTCATGAGAGGAAACATTTCAAATGCATAATAATATTCTAAAAGAAAACATCAATTTATATTAGATGTGGTTATTGCAGCTGTGTAATATAGAGAACTGTGTGATATTTCTGCATTAATTTCAAAATAACCATAATTGGGAAATAATCAATTAAAATCTTTATCGTATTCATTTAAAATGCCTTTGACTATTTCAAACTCTGGACAGTTACTACCCTTTTAATCACAAGCCATTTTCTTTAAACATCACAGCACCACATGCTGAATACATATTGTTCATTAAGTAAATTCCATGTGGTTTCAGAATTGGTAAAATGCACCCTCTATTCCACTGTAATGTAATTCAAAGACCTCCTTTCTAATCAGCCAGGCCTCCTTTTGGTACTACACCATGGGAAAATAAACCAAGTAGACAGAACCAACATTTCTGTAGGACAGAGCACATATAAAAGGATAAAGGGAACTGCGTGAACCTCGAGTTCACTCCCTAAGAGCTAGCCTGCCAAGGGGTTATTTTGTACAAACAAAGGAACCTGATGAAAACTGGGTAAGAACAGAAAAATAACCTTGGAAATGAAAAGAATTGAGGGACTGCAAAAGAGAAAAAGCAGCAAAAGTGTTCAAGAGATAAAATGATGAACTAAAAATTGCCACGTGTAGACTGAATAAAACGGTGTGGGTAAATAGCTCAGGGGGTAAAGGATTTGTTACCCAAGTATGATGAATTAAGTTTAGATCCCCAGCAACTGCATAAAAGCCAGGTATGGTGGCATATATGTGTAATCCTAATGCTGAATGCTGAAGTTAAAGACAAATGGATCCCAGGGCCCTGCGGGTCAGCCAGCCTAGCCAATGGGTGAGCCCCAGGTTCAGTGAGAGACCCTGTCTCAAAACATTAAATAGAGAGCAAAGAAATGCAGCTGACATCAACTTTTGCCTCCACTGGTGCAGGAATGAGCATACCCTTGCATACACACATCCACCACATACACACCCACTACATATTCGCATAAACGCCACACATATACAGACACACAAAGAAAAAGAATGAATAAAAATACATAATAAAAATTAATTAGACCTGCCAAATCTCCATTCAGTAACTAAGGAATTATTAAAATTAAATGCTGTCTAATGGTTATAAAAAGTGCCATTTTTCATAAGTTAATGACATCAAATATCCACTGTTACACAGTAATGGAGTAGGCAGTGCCAGAATGGAAATAAAAATACACTTATGGCCACAACTGCCTACAGAATAACATTTAATTCAGATGTCCCAAGCACATGAGTTGTAGCCTGATATATAAACTAAGTACCAAAATAACCAATGACCTCACAGGATACTGAGTTCCTAGGTTAAAGCTCAGCCCCATGGCATTAGAATGGCCTCAAAGAGATAACACAACACAATCAGATATTTGTCTTTGTTACCTAGTCCACAGATAAAATATACATGGGAAACCAAAGTCAATATCCTACCTTAATACTATTTTAGTTATTAAACATCCAGGAAAGTTCATCTGAACATAAAACAATAAATATAGCATCCAACTTAACAGATTTCTGATTTTCTTACAATAGAAACAACCTTGTGATAAGTATTATGGGCTGGCTGTATGGGTTGGTTAACAGCTACTGATAAAAAGAGCTTGTGAAGCACCTAGAGGCTTAGGTAATTGTGTCGTATCTGAAGTAAATCCTGTTCAAAATACACAACACTAATAATTCTCAATACATGAGGAAAACACAGAGAGGGAAGAGTAGCTAGTCACCATTTTGTGAAATCCTAGATAAGAAGTTTCATTGTCTTTAATTACTAAGCTTCTCTTAAACCAGTGTGGCAACTGTCTTGGACTAAGTGTGATTGAAAAATAGATTTGATCACTGAAATGATTCTACTAATGAAAAAGAGCAAACTGAAATTTGTAAATAAATGTGGAAATATTGGGATAGTCAGAGTCCAAATACTATACGAATCCTTATGTAATGAGAAATCCTTGCAAAGTCTAAATACTCCCCCAAAACATTCCCGTCATCACACTTGGAAAGGGAATTGGCGAGAGAGGAGACTACCAATAAAAGGCATCAGGAGCATGCTGCCATGTGGGTTTAATGAGTCTGGGTGCCTTCTTCTAAAATTGACATTAGAAAATTTCCCCATTTGTTATGTGTTTAAATCATTCCACACACTCTGTGGCTCACCACAAGAGGTTTTTATTTATGTTTTTATTTGTTTATTTATTTTATTCAATAAATGCTATATTATAAGGCCTTGTGTGCATAAGTAACACCCATTTAATTGTGTTAGCCATGATATTACTTTTCAAATTTGTTTACTTTTTATTTTTAATACATGCTATGAGTGTTTTGCCACGCATACGATGGCCCCAGAGGTCACAAAAGGGCATCAGATCGCCTGGATCTCGAGTTAGGAATGGCTGTTAGCCACTAAGTGGGTGCTGGGAACCGAACCCAGGTCCTCTGCAAGAGCAACCAGTGCTCTTAATCGCTGAACTATTTCTCCAGTCCCTGTGATATTAAAATTAATGCTTCCTTACACAAATAGAAGGCTCCTTAAGAACAGTCCTGTAGCCATCCCTTTTACTCAGCTTTTGATGTATCACACACACACACACACACACACACACACACACACACACACACGAGTTACTTCTGTGTTACTATGTGTTTTCAGTTATTAACTGCTATCTTAATTTCTTGGTATCTATGAAACTGGCAGTAGAATGGGATTCTATTCAAGGTTCTATTTCACAGCAGGATTTCTTTTTGCCATCATGAGCCTTCAATTATATTCCTACATCATAAGTAAAGCACTTTAAGAACTGGAAACACCATGTGGGGTAAAAACAAAACAAACAAACAAGCAAACAAAAACACAGAAAGATATTAGAATTTATTCCATTCAAACTATCAGGTATTTCAAGAGTCACCCGCTGGGTCTTTCCCTTTGCTTTTCTTGATGGGTTGTTATTTCTTAAGTAGGGGTGGTGATGATGGTGGTGATGCAGACAACAATTATCACTTAAATTTACAAAATGCTTGCTTTTGTGTAATGTCATTTAATTAATAAACATACATAGTAATTATCACCCAAGGAATAAGAAACAATTAAGATCCAAGGGATACAGACATTGTGTTTGATTCATCACCTTACACACATTTTTAGTACAATGACTACTAGGTGGTAAGAGTAAGTATGAGATAAATGAAGGATAATTTATTAAACTGCAAAATAATATCTTCAGATCTCCAATCTCATGTTCTTTCCTCTACTGGGACTTAGAAAAAAATCTAATTAGTCACATATGACCTAAAAGTTTCCTGGCATTGGGTTGGAGAGATGGCTCAGAGCTTAAGAGCACTGGCTGCTCTTGCAGAGGACCCAGGTTCGATTCCTAGCACCCACGTGGTGGCCAAAAACCGTCCATAACTCCAACTCCAGAGGAATCTGACTCCTTCTTCTGACCTTTGTGGGCACTTACATAACGGGTGGACTTCCACACATGCAAGTAGTATACTCATACACAAAAAATTTTTTAAAAAGCTTCCTGGTTGGGAATGGAGAGATGGCTCAACGGTTAATAACCTGGCTGTTCTTGCAGAAGACCCAGCTTCGAATCCCAGCACACACATGACAGCTAACAACTGTCTGTAACTCCAGTTCCATGGGATCCGACTGCCTTTTCTGTCCTCTAGGGGCATTGCACTACACAGGTGCATTTATCTATATGTAGGCAATATACACGTACACATAAAATAAAAATAATGAAATAAAAAATATTTTTAAAAAAATGCTTCCTGGTACACTTATAAGAAATGTGTTATCCAAATTAAAAGAAAAATATTTAAATAGAAATAGCCTAGTCAAAATAATAAAGCTTCTTTAAAAAATTACCTGTGAAATACAAGCATAATTTCATGACCTGTAGTTATATTCTTTACTGATATATATAATAACATATCATTAAAACATTTCAATCAAACTAAATTATTTTGATGAAGATTTGAGTCAATTTTCTACATAATTTTAGTAAACTTTTTGATTTATTAACTATAATGTGATGTGGGCTGGATAGAATCCAAATCACAAAATTAGACTTCAACGGTTTTTCACTTACCTAGTGATTTACCTTTATATTTTCAAAACTCAGAAAGCAATTAAAATGGCATTCTCTGCATTTTGAGCTAAATTGTTAAACCTATGTTTCACTTAGGTCAGTTCATACCATACCTGATGTATAAATATTGAATGCAAATTTTGCATCAAGTTAAAGTAATTCAGCACACATTGAGTATGCATAGGAGCTACCTTTGGACATGTTTACATACTACATCCTATGATGCCAGTCTCATAAACATGACAAATGCTTTCTGGTTCCACTATGGATGGATGTTGATGACAGTTACTCTCATTCTGTGGTTAATTCCATCATGAAGAATCAACTGGATCATCTGTGTACACAATCACAGTTGTCAATTACATTGTTCAATGACTTCTTTTGAGAGTATCACTGAACTGATTCTTACTTAGAACCCATTCCAATGAAATGAGATTTCCCCCCATATTTGTAGTTTATTCTTATTTATGGTTCCTAACTCTAAACATTCTTTTTTAAAAAAAAAAAATCACTCAACTTAAGGCACAGTGTTATTTAGAAATTTAGAGTTTTAGACTTAAAACTGAAATGAATATTTAACAGGTAACAAAATCAAAGGCCCAGCTGTATTGCACAATATAACTTTAATTAAATGCCGTTGGGATTTCAGCTTTGACTATAATTCCAAAGAGAATGACATCAGTAACGTTTAATCATGCAAAAGAGCCTTCAGAAAAGAAACAGATTATTAGGTTTCTTCTAAAGTTTAGATTAGTAATGCAAACATGGCTAAAAGGTTTTTCTTTTCACATAAATCTTATATTAAAACTGAAATTCTAACTTTCTTGTTAACAGATTCCAAAATGAAAAGGTGAGGAGACAAATGTAAAAGAGCAAACAACACAAGTGAACTAATCAATACTCACTCGTCATCCACAAAAAAAAAAAAGGCACATTGGAAACCACACACATCGGAATTTGCATTTTTAAGGAAATAAATGTTAATTTGCCTGCCTCAGTAGAGATGGAATTCATACATAATGTCATTTTATAGATGAACAATCATAGTGCAGAGTAGTTAGTTTACTAATAATTTAGGTATCAGTAGCAGCTAGACACTCTCCCAAGCACACTGATAAACTCCTTCTAGACCAGTGTATCCCACAGAAGCATCTGTAGCAAAGGGAATGATTTATCAAACAGAGGAACAGATTACCACCCCCAACAAGACTAACCCTCTCTGTTTGCATCTAGAACCTCATCTAGGAAATAGTCCCCAGGCCTGTGTGAGAGCTGAACAAGTAACTATCATCCAATAAGAATTCCTGTTTGTTAAGACTGCTGTGTAGTTCAGTTCAGTTTTATGTGCAAATCAAAGCCAAACGCAAGGAGAAGTAATGCTCAGTAAATAAAATACTTGGCAAAATTGCTGGGATTCTGTCAGGAAAGAGGAGGGAATATTCCATTTGTACATGTTTCTATTTTTTCTAAACTTTTTGGGGGAACAATTATTTAAACAAATTTCATTTGTTGGAAAGTCAAGGCTTTTAATTCCTGACAAGTGATGGGGATGCACTGCAGAGGAGAAGTGAAGAACCACATTGTGTCTTTGATAAAATCAAGACTGCCTTCAAGATTGTAAATACGCAATGTTTACTTGCTTTGTTTAGACAGAATTAAAAGGGAACTGTAGGTCTTATTTCACAATTGAGTTTTCACTTTACTAAAATAGTAAACAGGATAATCTGGTGCTATAAAACCAGGAATGTATATTTAGCTTGCCAACTACTATATAAAACTAAAGGCAAGTCTTTGGGGAAAAAAATCAGCCCTGGATGAACTGAGGCATTTTAGGTACTAATGAAATAAATTAGAATGGATTCCAAGTGTTCTGTGGAACGCATCACAAGCTATGTCTTGTGATTCAAATTCCAATGACACTCCAGCACAAACTGCCCTTTCATGTGCAGATGGGGAGGTCGTTTCACATTGGGAGCCTCAGTCCTGTCTCTCTGCTTAAAGAGAGGCAATGAAACCTACTATAAAGCAATAATATAAATTCCTAAGAAACATATAAACTGCATATAACATATTTCTAAATATTTCTCTAATCCTGTTAACCAGTTTTCTATGGTCAAATAGAGAAAAAAAAAGTACTTAAATAAAATTGCATTTTAATCTTAACACATTTAAGAATTTTCTTGCCCTATACAGGACTTCTATCTAGCAAAAAGAAATAGTGTATTGAGTAAATCGAGTATATGAATGCTAACTGATTTCCAAAATGGTGCAGTGTAATTAGGAAATTCGTGAGTCAAATTCCTGTTTATGCCCATACTGTGAAGGCTAATCATTTGTTTGCTTCCTATAAGAAGGACTTGATTAAAGCCTCTGGCAGCAATAATTAAATAACCTTGTGCTTGAAGGACGCAGGCTCAGCTAGTACTGCAGTGTGCTAGGCCCATAATTAAGGCGCAGGGATGTGTATAAATTAACAAATGAGTGCCATTTACACTAAGCACAAGCTGGGGCTTCCTTTTAGGGAATTACCGCTGTTCTATTACTCTTAATATGTTATACACATAGTGCGATGAGGACATTCTAGCATCTTCATACATCTAGGCTGTGGTCTAGATGAGGAGCTCACAAACCTCTCTAGAAAGCACCAGAGAGTAACTATTTTAAGGTTTTTAGGCTATGTAGTCTCTACCGCAGCTATTCAACTGTGTCACTGCAGTGTGAAAGAAGTCACAAAAATACATAAATGTATATGATTATATTCCAATGAAACTTTAACAGGCAAACTCAGTGGACCACATTTCACCTGTGAGTTAATTTGCCTGGTGTCGATCCTTAGCGTGGTGACCTCTGACCTACATCCTAATTCTTAGGTAGTACAAGGCATTATCTCAGAACATAGAACACTAATACAGGAGTTAAGGTCAATACAGTATAAACTCCATATAAATACTACAAGATTCTAGACCTAAGTTACTCTGCTTCCTCACACATTAATGAAGAAAACAAAGGCAAGCTGAAATGCGTATAGAAGTTTAGATAAGATCAAGTGAATCAAAACTTTGAAGCCCTTTTGGAAAACAAAGTATATATGCACTTGTGAGGTATCCTTATAACAATGTCAGCTATTATTTCTTACTACGATTTTTGACTCTATGTTACAAAGCTTCTGGAATTCACACCTTCTCTGAGACAAACTCATGGGTTCAGAAATTGGAAGGAATACGGTGACTTAGCAGTGTAAGGCTGCCACCTAAGACACACTTTCTTAAGGAAGTTCCAAGACCCATTAGTCATGAGACGTTTGTGGGGAAGTCCTTGACTACAGGTTTAGAGATGCTGTACAGGACACCAGTGGCATGAGCTGACACTGTGAACAGACACCGAGGCAACATTGTCAAGAAGTTCTTGACAAATGAGTTTGGAACACTTCCACGCCTCTTACATTTACTCATAGGGCACCACCATGAATTGAAAATGCCAGGATGACACAAAGAAATTGAATATGTTTGTGGAATCCAATGATTCTCAAGTTACTTCATTTTGTGGACCAGGACTATCACCAAAGTTGCCCAGAATCCACATTGGGAAAATAGATTATTTTAGATTATTACTATAATATTCCTTGACCCTTCATGTGGAGAAACATATATCAAAATTATATTTAACAGTATAAGGGCAAAGATAATAAATTG
>NW_008359442.1:7014876-7031084 GCF_000622305.1 Nannospalax galili | reverse complement strand
ATTTATTTATATAGAAACCAATCAAATTTCCAAAAGGACTTAAGCAGCAGCAAGAGATTTCACTCACCTCAATTAGTATATGTTAGGGAGATGTCAGATACATTCCAAACATTCAATATTTCTGAACTGAATGCTGACTAAACAAGAAGTATATCCACTGAAAATATTGTCAGGTAACATAGCCTTAAGCAACTGTGCCAACGATGATGAGATACATTAGAATCCAAATCATTTGAACTTTTGCTGAATATCGCTTAAACCATCAGCAAGAATGAGGATTGAGGAAGAGCTGAATGGTTCGTCACTTCCCTGCACGTAGCTTCCCTTTTCAAGTGCTATCTAATGAACACAGGCACAGGTGGTCCTGGTCTCCTGGCCAAATGTTACTGGGCAGCAATTACATGAGTTAATCTTGTCCTTAATTCCCCCTATGTTTCCTTCATTTGAAAAGAAAAGTTTCCTCTAACACAAAGACAAATGTTTTTGTCTAACCCTGAGTTTGGATATCAGCAGCTGGACTTCTAGAACTAAACATATAAATTAACAAAAACCAAGTTATATCTAGGGAAAATAGAGAAGACATCCCCTTTCTAGCATCTAGTAGTTAGGGACAGTACCTGGCATGTATCAGGCATCCAATAAATTTTTGGTGAGTGAATAAATGAAAAAATGAGTCAAAGACACTTACCAACTATTTATCTCGAAATAAATATCATGACTTCAAAATAACTTTCATGGGCTAATATAGAAACATAATCTTAACATAAACATCCAAGCTTTCAAACATACTGAAATAAGCAAAATTATAGTAATTCATTTCAATTATCCATCCCACCTTTATAACCTTTGTTCATACATGGAAGGAAAATCTAAGACACTCTAAACCAAACAGAAATATTCTATGTACTCATGATATGCAGCTACTAGACAGGATGATTGTAGAGCTTAGACTACATTGCAGAATCTATTTTATTATTCCAAAGGCTTAAAAGTCCATCAATACAAATCAAACACCATAAAACTCCTTTGAGGGTCAATAGAATCCACTTCCCATAAATAAATGCTAAGGAGAAAATCCATATCGAATAGAGGTACCAACATGAAATCTGTGGAGGTTTCCCCAGTCCTACTGTAACATACATGCATAAAATCTACCGAACAACATACATTGAAATTTTTCCAGATTAATGAAAAGAAAATATTTTGTATTTTCATCATGTCAGCAAGAAATCTACAATTTCTCAATTTCATTTATTGAGACAGATAACATGGTTCCTAACATATTCCTTTATAGTTCAGGAAACATTCACTTCTCAAAATAAAAGGGGGCCAAAAATCCTTTTCATATAATTCTGAGTGATTTTACAGTATATTAATATCTCAAAATACACGTCCTAGGATGTTCTTATTACAGTAGGTGACAGACATTACATCTTATTTCTGTGATGATGTAAAAAGATACTTGTTACTAACAAAACTATCAGATCTCCAGAGGTGATCTGCTATCCAGTTCTTTCCTAATGCATATACTCAATTCTTTAATCTCTGATAAATCACAGTTTTTGTTTTCATATGAGGTTCTCTTAAGGAAGAATTAATAAACTCTTTTAATGGCAAGTTAAAGAGATTCTAAATTTCAAAAAACGAAACCAGACATTATTTCTAAGCATCTATATGCAGTGAGCATTGGTAATTTGTGAATGCAAGAAGACAAGTTAAACAACAAAGAAACCCACTTTGACACAATTAAAATTTTAGTTATATAAAAATATAATAATAGCTTTTAATTTCTGGAATAAAACTGAATAGATATATAATAATTATGTATGAATGTTTTAAATATACTATCTGGGCATAAAATGACAATAATATTCCAAATATTAATGTTCACATATGAGCATTAATATTTTCCAGATGTGTTTGCTCCTTTGAGGGTTATCAGTGGCTCTGGGTTTATTGTGCTCAGTCTCACTGCTTTAGAACTCAGTGGCTTCAAGAAAGATGTTGAGCACTGAGAGAGCCCCTGACACTGCCCTATGTGTTTCAGATTACAGGTCAATTATAACAAAAAGAAATCATAACTCTTTTGGAGCCTCAGAGCAGCCACACAATAGACAGCTCTCCTTCAGGCATTCGTTAATTGAGTCCAGTTCCTTTCTCTCTGTCCTGCATAATCCAGATACCAAACTACACTGAGGCTAATTTGGAACTCTATTTAATAAGAACGAGCAGATAATTTGCAAGTAAGGATAATGAAAAGACAATACTTCCCCCTGGAGAGTTCCCCAAACTCTTAGAGATTCTTCAAGAGGCATTCCACAAATTCAGTATGGCATGCCCACCAATTTTAGTTCTGTTGTCTGGAACACCAAATAAATTGGAATACAGAAACAGAAAAGCACTAGATCTGCTCTGCATATCTAAAGGAATATCTGCAGCTAAATAGTACAGAACTGGTGTTAATATGCAGATTTGCAGAAGATCATACTAGCAGGAATTGAATGAGAGGAACCTGAAAACACCTATTATCATATTCTCATTTGAGTTATTTAAATGAATTTTAATTCACATTTCTGTTTCAACAGTAACACTTAAGGATAAAAAAAAAGGAAAAATCACTGCATTGAAACATAATACTGAATTGAAAGATTTAATTTAGCGAACAGAATCAAAGTGTGCTTGGTTTCAAATGTGTCTAGTTTATAGTCACTTACCTTTCATATCAATTCTGATGCTTCCAAGATGCAGAAAATAACATCAAGAAATAGACTGGACTGAACAGTTTACACATACTCTTACTGAAACACACCCTTTAAAAACATCATTGTTAATACAATTGGCAAAATCAAACAGAGGAATATGAATAGTGGAGATGACCACAGCTCTGATTTGGTAACCCCACAGTGTCCCCACAGTGTCCCCACAATGTCATGCACTGATATTCCTAACCTTGCATTTCACAAGTCAGATCTTCCCTCAGATGAGTGGGTGCAGAGTCACCAATGGGCTTTTGTTCATATCATTTGTATGTGTTTTGCCTACTTCATTTCAAAGTGCAGACATGCAGGAAGAGAGTTTGAATTAAAAAAAAATCCAACTGGCATTTGTGCCGTCATCTAGATATCTTTTAAATTACAGTAGTATAAATACAATGACAGAGGCAATTAATTAAAACACAGATGTGCAAAAAAAATGCCATTTACATGCTATGCAGGATAGCAATACCAGAGCACTGTCCAAGCCTGATCGTCAAGGCCACAGAAATACCCCTGCAGGCTTCAAAACATTTCTTTTTCTCAAAGCAGTCGGAGAAGGCCCTGTGTTATATTGTTATCTTCTGTACTCTATAAATCTCAACATGTTCCAAAAAATTAACTAAAAATAATTCATATAGAAAAGCTAAGCAAGAGGAACAGTGGAAACTCATGGACTTTAAGACAACACAAAATTAAAAACATAAAACTGGTAATCTTGTCAAATTATAACCTTGTTCTCGGTCTCTCACAGGATGTTTTTGTGACAATTCAGGCTTTTATTGATGAACTAGGCTGCCTCAGTGAGTATGAGTTAAACACATGAGCTTTCCCTCTCTAACAGCAGGAGAAAGCAAAGTCTTAAAGTCAAATACTAATCAGTAATCAAAGATTTCCTTCTCTCTCCTCTCTCTGTGTATGCAGAGTTTCACATACACATTTAGACTCGAAAATTATATCTTGTAACAACTGTTCTGTGCCTTTTTCGACAGTAACTAGTCTCCTTGACATGCTGCACAAAATGACAACAGTACTCTGTCCCCAAAGGACTCAATTTTGATGTAGCAGGCATAGACATTTTGGTAAACATAAGCACTGTCATCAAGTATGCTAGCGTTTATGTTAGAATCTGTGCTAACATTTTATAAAACGAATTTTGTTTAGTATGTGTGTATACAATACTTTTAATTTAATTATTGTTCCCATTTTACATTTTAGAGAGTACATATCCTTAGAGTTCTGGTCTATAAAAACTATAAGTCAAACTATGCAATAGCTTTATAGAAATACTGCCAGCATAATAAACCATATCCTCACAGATAACTTGGTGGAGGCCTGAAATTCAATCAGAGCCCAGGATTGAAACTTAGTCAAAAAATAAGACATCCTTATACATCAACAGTAATAAATTAGTGGTTAATTAATTAGATATATTAAATTGCTCAAAGATAGCAATTCATGAAAAAGCTTGGAAAAGGACAGGTTCAAAGTTCAGGACATTTTCTAGAAGACACGCTCTAAGGAGTGATGGCTGGAAAGGGATGGAACAAAGGAGACTCACGGAAGGCAAAAAATCAGTGAGTTTGGTTATAGGAGAAATCTGTACCTAAGACGAGGGAAGAAGAGTTGTCGTTTTCGTTCAGCTCCTGATTTATTTACAGCAAGCATTCTGAAATAGGGAAAGGGTTGTACTACTACAGAGACAGACACAAACTGTCAGTTTATGATCAATAGGGCTATATGGGCTGCACAAGGGTAAGAGCTGGGCTGAAATCCAGTGAGTAGGAGTCAGACTTTGTAGTCATCGTAAAAGAAAAGCACAGTCCAGTAGGTGCTGTGTCACTTCCAAAGGTCTCACAAATCTCCAATAATAATTTCTTTGTAATTATAGAAGTGAGCACCAAGTCTTTTTGACATACTTTTATAGTTAACTGGTGTGTTTTATTCAGAATACAACACCTACTATGTAAACCTGGAAAAGTTTAAAACTTAGTTTAAAAATTTATCAGGAGTCTTTTTACTGCCTCTAAAAAAACACATCATCAGCTGAACACCTTTCATGATGTGAGCCACTGTATTAGTGTGTAAATGTGTCTTCATAGTCATGAAGATTCTACATTTAAGCAAGCAGCTGACCTCACTATGCCTTCTCTTAGAGGAACATTTGCATATTGTGATACGCAGCATTATATAACAACAGCATTCTTTACGTTTTCCTTATATCACAATTATGGAATTATATTTATTTCTAAAGCTTTGCTACATGGTCTATGCTAAATCACCTAACAGATTATCTTATCTATGAATTTCATTTTTATGATAGTAAACCAAGGCCTTTATAGTATACTTGAATCAGACAGGATGGTATGTGTCTTTAATTCCAGCACTCAAGAGGGTAGACAGAGCTCTGTGTATTCCAGGCCAGCTTGGTCTACATAATGAGATTGTCTCAATAAAAATAAATAAATAAAGCCAGGCATGGTAGCATACGCCTTTAATCCCAGCACTTGGGAGGCAGAGGCAGGTGGATCTCTGTGAGATCAAGCCCAGCCTGGTCTACATGGTGCGTTCTAGGACAGCTGGTGCTACAGGGAGACCCTGTCTCAGAAAGACCATAAACAAACAAACAAATAAATAAATAAATAAATAAATAAATAAATTTTGATGCACTGAATCTGAGATCCTGATAGGAATAAATTTTCTCATATATACAACGACAAAGAAAACCCAATAAACTTAATATTACTCATGATTTTTTAGGAGGAAAGACCATCAGAAAATGGCAAACTATAGAATCTGAGCTAGTTCAGTAAAGGGGTCCAGACTGAAGGCTGCTTTGGCCTGCCATGTTCCAGTCTTTTAGCAAAGTTAATTAAGTACATAAGAGTCACGGCTGTGGATGTGGGAGCTACAGAGGGTAGTCAGACATGATCATCACAGAGTTCCCATTTAAAACTGAGGGCTAGAAAATAAATTAAAAACAAACTAGAAAAAGCAAACTACCTCTAAGGAGTGTGTAGAAACAGACTCCCAATCATCTGTTGTGAGATGAGATGAACATCCAACTTGGCTCCAAATCCCTGCTTCAGTGCAGTGCCATTTTCTACCCTGAATCATATTTCTCCTCTCCTCATTGACATCAAATCACTGTGAACTTCCACTTTACTCTCCCATTGGACATAGTCTGCCCCTCATATTATTTTTAAAAGAGAAAAACTGATTTCCTAACACAGTAAGCTTCCAGAAGGGAGCAATGCCCCAGGCATTATGTTGTTCCACCACATGTTCAGTAGAGGACTTTTCATAGGAGATTCACAGTGACCAATGTTTATGGAGGACTAGGTACTAAGAGAGATGACCATTGTCTTCCTGCAGGAACAGAAAAAGCATGTGGAAGGTTTAAGAAATAAACTGATTCCCCCTGAACAATTCATCTCTACATCCTGACAAAATGTGGAATAGGTACATCTGGAGCTGCTGTGAATGTTATGTTCACCGAACAGAGATCAAATTCTACTCTAGTCATTTATTTTTGTAATCGTACATAAATATTCAGTGTATCTGAGTCTTAGAGGCAGAGGGCACTGAAAACCTTTGATAATTAAGTCAGTGCTCCAGGAGCACTTAGAAAACTCTCTGGAGCACAGTGGCAGGTCAGCATGTGCAGGTCCTTTCCAGTTCTAGGGTTTAAGAGTTTGGGGTCTGATAGTTGGAAGCACATGGTTTAAGTATTGCATACTTATGTCATGTATGCCATGAAGACTATCTAAAAATTGAAAAAAAAAAACAGTTGCAGGATGAAAGTAAATCTTTTTTTGTTTCTTTCTTTCTTTTAAAGTTATTTTTTTTTTTTACAATTTTATTAGAGTTTTAAAGAAAAAGAAATCCTCACGGCAGGCAAGCTGGTAATCTTGGCAGCTGTCTTGAGGAAGAGGTCAGACACATCTTATGATGTGTCTAATTCAATAGATCAGCCAAACCATAGCAATTGTCACTATATAAATTAAAAATGCTATTCTTCAAAGGTAAGAAGTCCTCTTCTGGGGAATGTAAAGATTACGTGTTACAGACATATTTAATGGTTGCACCATCATTCTCTAAACACTGCACGTAGGAATCCCTTATATTCACCCACAGTCCCTTATAAATATGATCACAAATGCACATTTTTTAAAAATATGACACTCAGAGGCTTAAAATATTCATAATAATGAAGCTAGTAATTGCTTGCTCTTTCTTTGGAAATGGTGCATGACTTCTGTAGAAAATTACATATCACTAAATCTTACTGTTTATTTTCATACACATTTAAGTAAGACTATGCCTTATTTTTACTAATGAAAGTCAAATACCACAATAAGACTAATGCTTAATTCCTACTTTCATGAAATTATTTTAATGTTATTCTGTCAGCTCACCTGCCTCAGTCACCTCTCTTCACTCGTGAGAGACCTGGTGGGTATTGCAAGTCCCGTCCTGCCTCCTTGCTGCTGTCCGCGTTCAGTTTACTGCAGAGTTTATGGGGCCCACATCCTTGATGCAAATGCTGCCCACAGAGGCTGCCGAGGGCTTGTTTGGTACTTTCTGGAGCAGAACAGGGACATACAGGAATTGGGGCACAGATAGATTCAACTGAGGGTATTAAATATTTGAGAAAGTTCCAACAATGCCAGAAAATAAACTTGCAATGGTGGGCTGGTGGCCCACTGAGTGTCAGGAACACAGTGGGCAGAGATCCAGGAAAGTAGGGGTAGTAAACCTGGGCAAAATGGGTTTGCTCATGCGGTATGAGATTCAATGCAGTTTGAGTTCTTTGTATAATGAGAATCAAGCCAAAGATGACATCCCTGTTAACTCTATCCTTTGTAGGAGCAAGTAAATAAGACAGGGTCATGATCAGAACATAAATATAAAAAATGAGAAACCTGATTTTGCCACTTGACCATAGGCTGCGGATGGTCCCAGGACCCACCTGACTAGGGCAGGATGCAGATGGTTCCGGTATCTCCCCTTTAGGTCAAGGTGAAGATAGGCCCAGGGCACACCACTGTAGATAAAGATATGGATGGTCCTGGGATGTAGAGGGATCAGTGGGCAGCAACCTGAGATTGGAGATGGAAAAACTACGGACGCTGACTCAACAGGTATTTATTTTACAAGTAGGGTGCCGCAGGTAGTAAAAGACAGCTGGGGGTGAGCAAGGATGTACGACTTGTCTCCTTGCCCCACCTCTCTCTCTCTCTCTCTCTCTCTCTCTCTCTCTCTCTCTCACTCATGTTGACCTGGGTCACTAACTATACAATAAAAAATATACACTAAAATCTTCCAATAATTATATACTAGAGAAATTATGAAAAGGATGAAAACCATAGTTCATAAAACTGCAGATAAACAAAGACAGGAGGAGAGACACAACCTGGCCCTGTTTGCCACCAGCCATGTGAGGTTACAGTGCTTCAGTGAAATTCAAAGAGTAATTACAGAGAAGTGAGTTAAACTCTGCAAGTGTAAGTGGAGGTTATACACTGTTTAACGAGATAATCTATTTAGTCATTATGTTCCTTAAGAGGAAAAAAAATAAGGTTTTTTTTAAAAGTAGTGTCACAAACATAGCAGTTCATAAATGAATTTTATTGATGAGTCATACATGAAATGTTCATTTAAGCTATGTCAGAAGATCATAAATAAATATAACTGAGAGTGATAGAACAGTGTGCCATTTTTACATGAAGAAATGACACAGAGAGGTTAAGCAACTGGTGAATAGCCCAACAGCTAGAAGATGGTTAACTTGGAATTTGGGAGCTATTCCACCACAGGGACGCAACAGTGTTGATTGTCACATCTCCCAAGGTCATCTTTACAGGCACCACAAGAGTTCATCTTTACCTAGAACATGGTATAGAATCTAGCGCCAAGAAAGAGTTTGATAATTATTGAACAAGTGAACAATTAAAGAAATCAGTACATAATTTCTGTAGTCTTTCATGTATCTTTGTAGCAGCAGACTGGACAACTGGAACAGTTTTCCCAGAGATCCAACAGACAAGACCTGGATTAATAAAACACATGAAAATTTCCATGGGAAAGCAGTACTGATGGTGGTATTTGTCCTACACCCCATTTAGGTGTTATAAAACAAAATGTCCAGTAAGCTCTCACAGGAAACAAAGCTGGGACATGCAATTAGAATCTAATTGATCAAAGATACGGGCTTAAACTAACCAGGTTTAAAGTTGAGGTCTGACAGTCACACAACTCCAATGTGTATTGGCTGTTGTGTGTGTTTGCACATCGTGCCATACCTCATCCTAACACAAGCTGTATGCAGAAATTCTAAAATCAGCTCATATTTATATCTTTAAGACAGAAAGAATAGATATTTCCCCCCAGATCCATAGGTAGCGATACTCGGAGTCCCAAGTTCACCACACATACACTGTCACACCACACTACCCCTTAACACGAAGTGAGAAAATAATTCATGAGAGACAAAACTAGGAAAATGAGGTCAAGATACCTAAAGCATTTTCTGTTTCGGAATGTCAGGCAAGTGCTTTCAAGGATTCTTTTAAGATCTATGCTTGTGTAAATCTCATCTGCATCGTCAGAAATAAGAATTCATTTGTTGATAAAGATAAGCACATGAAGTTGATTTTGTTTCTGGCATTTATTAGCTACATGTCTCTGAGTAACTTATATGATCTCTTCCCACTTTATATTTTAGGAATATGAAAGAGGACTCATACTCATACCCTCATCAAAATGAGGTGAAGCTATAAAGTTCTCACTTATGCAAAGTATTCCTTATAAAGTATTGTGACTGTCATTAGCTGGGAGGGGATGCTACTGGCACCTACTTGATAGAGGCCAGTTGTTGCACTAATTATTGCACAACATACAGGACATCCTCCACAAAACAATAAACCTCACTTAGCCCAAAATGTCAATAAACACAATAAGTTGGAAGAGCATACATTTACAATATTCCTTACATAATATTAGTAATAAATGGTAACCTCTTGTTATAGCGTATATTATGCACTAATTGTGTGAAACAACTAAAACTGAAGTTTTGAGTACTAAAATATGAGGATTCTTTATTCCTTCTCTGATGTAGGAAAAGGAAAGATCATCTCACATTATGTTTGACTCCTCTTGTGCATTGCTTTTTCTGATGATTTCCTGCATAAATGTAGCTAAATTCTAAATGATATTTAAAATAATAGATAAATTAATCTAGCATTGTGGTCCTGAAGGCTTGGTGGTATATAGCTGACTTACCTACTCAGAGCAGTGGGAAACACTTTAGTAATAAAACGGTCAGGCTGTGGCGAATGCCTAACAACCCATCTTCTCTCTGCCCAGGAAATAGTTTGTGACATTACTTTAAGAAAACACTAGGAATCAGAATCTTCTATTTACTTTTCTTATTCCATTGCTCTCTATGTTTCTGGGCCAAAGTTTTTTGTTTTGCTTTTTTCTGAAAGGATTAGTCCTAGAAACTGGACTTTTATCCTGCAATGATTGGAAAGATGACAGTCAGGAAGCAAGGTCAAGGGAACAGAGGGCTCCCACGTTCAACAGACAAAATAGTTGCAAAGTAGCACGGTTGGTCCTTTGGGGTTCAACGCCAACAAGCCTTCTTTGTCCTTCCAGCACTGAGCTAGGAGTGTGTAAGCACTGGAGAATCTCAAACAGCATGGGCTTTTGAAAGTAGGATCTCTGAGCCTTCTTTCTGCTCTCAAATGTTAGCATAAGAGGCTGGTGAGACAGCTCAATGGTAGAGCAATCGCCTGGCATGCACAAGGCCCTGGGCTTGTTCACAGCCCCACAACATGCACACACACAACAAAAATGAGCCTTTGTGCTATGTCAAATGTATAATTTGCGTTTCTTCCTCTGACAAAATCATATATTAATAATTAGCAAAAACTAGTACATACTATGGTAGGTGGAATTTTTAAAAAAATTCAAGCATATTTACTGCTATTTTATAATTCACTCATTTTGTATATTGATAGCATATTCTGCTCCCTTGATGAAATTCATTAGCTATGTTAGTTCATGTTGGGGAGGGAGCTCCCTAGGAATTTTCTATGTAGATGATAAGGTGATCTGCCAGCAGATATAGTTGTATTTTTCCTTTCCAATTTGCATGTGAATTTTCTTTTACCTAATTTCCCTGGCTTGTTCCTAGAAGTCACATGAATAACTACTCTCTACTGTTCTCCTGTCTTAAGGGGAATAACGATCAGTCAGCATTCAGCTGAAGTCTGATCTCGGTTGTACATGTTCCATACATGCCCTTCAGCAAGTTGGGAGGTTCCCTCTAATTTTAGTTTGTTAGTGCAGCGCTTCACTCGCAGAGGTAAATCAACATTGCATTCCAGGTCCAGCTCAGTCATGATGTGATAGAATTTTTCTGTTATTGGAGTCTGTCAGCTAAGATATTGTTTAGAAATTTTAATTTATAAGAGATGGTGACTCGAAGTTTTGTTTCATTTGAAGAATTTGTCTGGCTTTCAGTATAATAAAGACAGCCAATAACAAGTCTTGACAAAGCTGTGGAGAAACTGTCTAGACAGCTGATAAGAAAGTAAATAGTCGAATCATTTAGAAAGCAGAATAGCAGGCTCTCAAAATGTTGGTTACCATGTGACCTAGAACATTTTCTTTTAGATGTATAACTAAGTTTACTAAAAACACATGTTGACACAAAAATTTGATTATAAATGTTTATGGCAACATTACTGATAACGGTTAAAGTATAGAACAACATAAATGTCCATCAACTGATGGATGGTAAGCACAATGATTTACTTCCATACAATAAGAAGTATTCTGACACAAAATGGCTGAAGTGCTAACATTTAGCACAACAGTAAGACACTGTACTAAGTGAAAGATGCCACACACAGAAGCACCGCAGATTGCATGATTTAATTTATCCTACATGTTCAGAACAGAAAAATCCCAACTCAAAGTAATTTAATGGTTCCCAGGGACTGGACAGAGAAGAGACAGGAGAATGACTCTAAATAGTCATGCAGTTTCCTTTGGAGTGATGAAAATATCCAAGTATTAAACAGTAGTGATCACCGAACAACTTTGTGAATATCTTAAAAGCCTCCTGAAATCACGTTAAAAACAAATGCTATAAAATGGGAAGCATTTCAAGTCATATGCATGCGCAGTGACCTTATTTTCATGGAGCATGGTATTTAAAATTAAAAGCAACATTTCCTAATAACACATCCTGCTTTAACAAATGAAACCTTTCAACTGCAGGAATTTAAATGACTTACCCAAAATCACAGTAACATGAGAAAATGTTTAAATATCCCTCACAGTCTTGGACTGCTTGCATGACCACTTTCTTTGCATAATTTTTTTTTTCCAAAGTAACTACTTCTTTGATCCCTCTGGGTTCCCAAAAGACTTTGTATATAATTTTTCCTTTACAAAAAGTTCGGTTGTGACAAATGTCCTTGGAGTCCCCTTATCTAACAGATGAGGAAATAAACAATAAGCATCAGGGATTTGTATCCATAAAAAGATTAGTAAAAGGAAGGAGCATCAGACCTACTTTATGAGGTACTAATTCTCCTTTACAGATGGAGACAGAAGCTTTCCAAAGAGAGTAAGTGACCTTTAGCCAAGTTTGCTCTTTGCATTTCCTCCCTCCCTCCCTCCCTCCCTTTTTTCCTCCCTCCCCTGTCCTTCCCTCTCTCCCTCCTTCTTTCCTCCCTCCTCGGTTACCCTAGCTAGTAATCTGTCCTTTCTAGCAGTTTGTCTTTTCTTGGGATTAATCCAATTGAAATGTGCCCACCATTTAAACAATGTTCAACTTATAGACCTATTTTGAACAAGCTATTAAAGATTTTATGAAGAATAATTATAGAAAATGGTGGCGAGAACCCCAGGGCAGTGAAGTCTGCACACGGAGAAGGAAATAATCATCTAGAGTGGAGGGCAGATATGGAAGGAAGGGGCATAGCTATGAATTTCTATACCAAGCATATAGGCAAGGAGGGTGAATCATTCACTTCCCTGATTAGAATTCAGGAATTCCTGTGGCAGAAGACCAAGAGCATCTTCAGAATATCTGCAGTTTGTATCTAGGTCTGCATTAGGAGATGTCTACCTAGTGTATGTTCATGATTATTTCTAAGAAGTTAAACTGCAGCACATAATCTCCAATAGAGTTTCACAGCCAGCAAGATAACACAGCAGGTAAACATGCCCGTCATCAAGCATGATGACCAATCTCTAGGTCCTACATGATGGAAGAAAGACTAAATTCCTGCATCAAAAGCTTAAAAACTTGATGTTAAAGCTCTTTATCTCTGAAATTGTCAGATCCTTGTTTTGAAGACTATATTCGAAATGTTCCATTTTATTTGGTCTCAGAAATCCAAGTCTGTTCTACTTTAACTCTATCATTGGAATGTATTTAATTTCTATTTTTGAAAATTCCGACGTATGCTTGCACACTCAGAAATTAAGAGCTCTGCTGTAATGTGCAGCACACTGGCTTATTCTGAAGAGACAGGTCCAAATCAAGTGCCTCACAAATATTCACTAGCCATGTAATAGCAAAGATCAATGAACAATTAAGTAGATTATATGGCTTAAAAATTCATCAGAGCTTGAGGAATCTGAGGAAATCTGACTGGCCATAATTTTTCTAATGGGGAAATTAAGCACTAATTTTCAAATTTAAAAAGTAAATGAAAGAAAGCAATAAATGCTTAAGTTATTTTAAGCATCGTTTCTACAATGATTAAGGCTTGCAGAAATGTATTTCTGAAACACTTGTGAATCATGTTGATTCACAAGACAGAGTTCCTTTGTATTTGATACCTGTGTTATTTGTTCAGTTTAGTAAATTGAGATTTGTCTTAAAGTCCTTATGCCCAAATGTTGAATTTTTGACACTACTATGTATACATTTAGATATATAGTCAAATTTTTTGGATAGAATAAAAATGTATGTTTGTAAATAACATTGGAAGATTTACAAAATGTGACTAACCTATCCCTAAATATATGGAAGAATAAAAACATTTATGTTTCTTACAAATGTAATGTCTGTATGCCAGAAGACTAAATGTAGATGTTTAATGAATACAATAAAAACAAAATCAAGCACAACCCAAAACCACAATCATATTTTTCAAAGAAAATTACCATTCCCAGTGAATTTTCACAATTTAAACTGTAACTTAGAAGTCAAGCTGTGATACAAAAATAGTCTAAACAATGTTTTTACTACTAATTAAATTAAATTAAATCAGTTCCAATGTTTCATTTTCAGGTGAGTAATATATAATTCTAATAAGTTTTTAAAAATATTAGGTGGAATATTTGGGACAAAGGAGCAAGCACCTTTTGACTCTCACAATTTACATATGTGCTGGTATGGAGGCAAGCTCTTTCAAAACCACATGTCCACTGACATAACTGCCAGCTTCTTATTCACTGCAACGTTTGTTTCTTTCAATATATGCTCAGGCATGCGCTACAGCACCCAGTTTACAAAAAAGTTTGTTACTGTGTATACAAATTACAGACACTTCTTGATACATGCAGATTTTTGTTCAGTTGGTGTGCTTTGGCCAAAGATTCCTAATTCTACCAAGTTCTTGGGTGATGCTGATGCTTCTGGCTCCTGGAATACATTAAACTTTCAGAAAGAAACACTTGATTCTCCTCCAAATAATAAAACAAAACAAGAGTAAAACAAATAAGATAGAGCCAAAAATGGTTTTAAAAGAACTGTTGTATTTTAAGTAAGGGGATAGCTGCTAATGTGATCATGTGGCTTCATGGTTTCAAAAGAAATATGTACCAGGCCTACATGCACTTTTGCACACAAGAACTATAAGGAATTCTTTAATTCTGAAAGAATGACCAGAAAGAAATGTTATAATAGAATTTACCATCGGTTGCAGTAGATCTCTAGAAAATTTCCTATTGGTTATTACAGTTGAATCCCATTTGTATGGTAGAAATGGAGGAGAAAGAGGAGGAAGAGAAAAAGATGACAAAAGTTAATTTTTACAAAAGGCAAGGTCATAAACATAAAACATTTTCAGAGAAAGCTGACATTTGCCTTTAAAATATCTTTTCAGGGACTGGAGAGATGGTTCGGCACTTAAGAACACTGGTTACTATTGCAGAGGACCAGGGTTCAATTCCCAGCACCCACGTGACAGCTAACAACTGTCCATAACTGCAGTTTCAGGAGCTTCAACACCATCTTCTTACCTCTATGGACACTGAACAATAAATTCATACACATAAAATCACAAAATAAATAAACAAATAAATAATAGAATATTTTAAAGAAACAAAATATCTTTTTAAACACAAGTGACTTTGAAACCACTATTGATTACTTCAGGTAACCAGACTACCGTCTTCCTCATTTAGTTGAAGGCTTTTAATATCTGTATAAAATAGTAAGTGCTATGCAGATGTTCCCTGCATCTCTGTTCTGTTCCAGATCAGAAATGTACCTGTAGTTAATACTAGCAAAAGGCCCATCTTCCTTCAATGTATAAATCCCTCTATCCCTGTTTTCCATATCTACTTTCTAATTAAAAATCTGATTATCTTCCAGAGTCCCCCTTGAGATTCCTGTTTCTTTTTAAATAGTTGCTAGATGAGCTCTGTTGCAAGTGCTTTGGAGTAGATATGAAAAACAGTCTTTGCTCTGTGGCCACAAAGCCCAGAAAGTTCTGTGCTGCCTCTTTCTCCAGCTATTCCTGCGGTCAAGACCTGAGACCTGCTCTTCATAGTCTGTTTCAGATCTCTGGTTGCTGATTCTGATCTATCATATGATTTCCCTCGTACACTGAACTTTGCCTGGAAACACACTATCCAACATTTTGAGTTTTCACGAACATTGATTGTGCAAGCAAATTATGTCTCATTGAGAAATCAAGCACACTAGTCATTTCATTAGACTTTTGCCCCTAAATGATTTTGGTTTCCCAAAACACGTCAAAGAATCCCAAATGTCTACCTAATATTACTTAAAATAAATCCCTGCATGTATTGACACACTTGGTCCTCAAAAGGCTGAGAACATGGGAATTGACCACCACATTACCCCAACTGTGCAAAGATGGCTTAGGCATTTTACCCTGCTATTATAGAATGACTCCCTAAAGTCAGTTATATGACTTCCTTCAAGAAAAAGAAACACTATCCTCTTCATATTATCTGTACATAAAAGTGTGTGCTTAGCCTTAAAAATGTGGAAAATGGCATATGTTCCTAATAAACAATTTCTTTTCTTGATATTTAACCTGAGTAGGAATTAAACATCCTTAATCTCTTGGTTTTTTACTTTCCTACAAAACCTGCTAGAATGCTGTTTTCTATAAAATCTGTCCTAGCATTAGCTGATCTCTTCTTTCCTCCGCTCCACTCTCCTCCACCCCT
>NW_008359442.1:6982980-7014768 GCF_000622305.1 Nannospalax galili | reverse complement strand
CCCCTCTCCTGTCTCTCTCCCCTCCTCTCCCCTGTCCTCCCCTCCCCTCCCATCTCATCTCCTCTTCTCTCCCTTTCATCCTTCCCCTTTCCTCTTCCTTTTTCTGTACTGGAAAATAGTCAATAGTGAGCAAATGAAAGCCGATAAAGAAAAATGCACACTGCACTGCTCCATGCAGCTTCCTTTATAGCAAATTAACCTCACCACCCCTACTTCCTTTCCTCCAGCAGATGTATGTATCATGCTCCCTACCTGATAAATTTACCTCACACATACAGTTTTAACCATGTGTTTACACATAGGAGCATAGAAAATTCTTCTGTTATTACTAATAGACATGCTGTCAACTGTTTGACTGCAGAAGACACAGACCTCCATATGCCCAGTGAAAAAAGCATGATATGGTGACATTTTCTCCCATAATACGTACTGTAGCAGTGAGGCTCATTGGCAAGGCTCTTAATGATATTCAAAAGCTCTAGAAGATTATTGAAGAATTTATATCTTCCCAAGAAGGTTGTATTTGAATAATGGTTTTCTTCTATTTACTGAATAGATTAGAAAGCAAAGGCTTCTTTTTATTCACCATATACAATATCTTGCAAATAGATGACTAAATAAATATTTGTTTAATGAATTATGACATCCATGCATCAGGCACCATCCCAGCTTAATTTGAACTCAAATAATACTAGAAAAATATGTCATTTCCCCTCTCCCGATGAATAATACAACAATATGTTAATTAGCATTTTATTTCTGGCCAACTCTATAGAGGAATGGGGAATGAAGGAATTAAAATCCAGTTGTGGTATTTAGTCAGGAATCATCACAAAATACTTGCCATCTGAACTTCAGATACATTTAAAGGCATTTTGACATTACAGCATTGAGCCCATGAAAAGGAAAAAGTTCCATGCTATCGATCATTTCAAATGTTCCATATGATCCATATCGATCATTTCAAATGTTCTTCCATAACAAGATCAAAATTGGATGGCAAGTATAGTAGTATTTAATTCTGAGCAATGAAGAAGCTGTGATCATCTTAAAAATGAATCCACATGTGTCTCATCACCACTGAATCAATAACGGATTCTACAGAGCGTCAACACAGAGAGCATGAATGCCGTCCCTCCTCTCCTTAAGGATGATAACACAAACATCAATTTGCTTTTTCAATTAAAAAATACAGCTGGAGCTACAGGGAGACCCTGTCTCAAAATTATATAATTTGTAGTCCCTTCTCATAAATTGGGAAAACCTGATTTACAAATATCCAAATATCCAAAATAATTGTGATCTGTCACTGTGTCCCCAAAACAATTTTGCATTTTTTACACGCCTTTAATCCCAGCACTTGGGAGGTAGAAGCAGGTGGAGCTCTGTAAATTCAAGGCCAGCCTGGTCTACATAGTGAGTTCCAGGCCAGCTGGGGCTACAGGGAGACCCTGTCTAAAAAAGACTGAAAAAAAAATTTACTACCATGAATTTCTTTTGAGAAGAACAGTTTGGTATCATTCATTTACTATGAATTTGCCTGACAATTTTTCATTTAGACCTTTAGACCTAGTTTTTGTTAGGAATTATCACATAGAAAAATCATGTAGAAAATGTTCTTAAATGCTTTAGTTCAGGTAGATTTTACCATGAGGAATGCTCCCACATAAAACTTAACTAATCAGAGATTAAATACGGTTTGATTAAAACTTTCATTGTAATCACTTTAGAAAATAATCCCCATTAATGTTTGTATGAGAGCTCAATATTCATTTTAACCTACAAAAAGCCACAACGGAAAATGTGTGATCAGTGGTATTTTCTTGAGTTCACATAATTGCATTTAAAGAAAAGGAAGAAGTAATCAAAGTTATTTCCAGCTTAAAATTTGAGAACTACATATACACTGGTTACACGCCCTTCTGATACATTGGAGCGCTTTTGTGATTTAATTAAGAATGCAAAGAAATATATGACATTCCTAGACAATCTATTCTCACAATATTGATAGAAAATTTTAAAACAAAGAATGGCTAAAAGTCAAAATGTCCTTGGGCCTCTTAGCAACATACTCTGTTCCAAAGGCCAAAAATGTTGAAAATATTTGGGATCTCTTATCTAATCTTTAAAAGATTTTAGGGCTACTTCTTCAGACGGGGGAATGTTAGAGTAGCAAAAAACCCCATTAAAAAAAGAAGAAAGAGTACATGATGTTATTAGAGAAAGGTGATGGGGAGATATGGGAGGAGTTGGAGAGGCGGGAATGGGCATGTGTTTGATCAAAACACCTTATATGCTTATATCCCTGTATGATATTCTCAATAAATTATTAAAAAATAGAATTGAGCATATATATTTTGCATATATTTACAGATGAAATATATAATTATCCAATTGAATCAGTTTGTATCATAAGGAGAGTCTGAGCTAATTTTTCACTGAGACACGGCACTGTCCTTGAGCTGTAGTATGGAGAGCACTAGCTACATTAATGATAGGAAATGCAATAAATACATTATCACGAAATAGTGATTATCATGTTGACTGAAAATTTGGACAGATTTATTTTCAGACCTGGTGATGTAAAATCTTTGAAAGACGTTTTGTACAGAAGTCATTCACTTATATGTACTAACAATAAATTTTACACAAATGTTTTATACTGATTTATGTTATTAAAAGTTGAATGTGTATAGTTGATGGCTATATGACAAAAATCACAGTGCCAGGCATGGGAAACCCCCCTTTGAATTGTTGCTCAGGGTAGAACAAGATACTCACAAGATAACACAGGCTATTTGCACAGTCCTTGATTGCCTTCCCGAACTTAAAAGTAAGACTTTATTGCTGCAGACATGACATAACTTTGGACACAGACAAGGGTAACTGAGCCAGAATTGACCTAGAAGCCTCCTCCTTGAAGACTCACCCTCACAGTATAAGAAGACACTACACAAGCAGCCAAGGGAAAAAGCCAATCAATGATCGTACCCAGCTGTAAGCATACAAACCACAACAGTGATAGGTTATTTACCCAGCAAATTCTGTCTACAGGTACAGTAGTGGCACTTTTACCTTGGGGGTAATCAACAGTTGTCTAATTATATTTAGGACCACTCAATGGGAGGGAAATGATGTGTGGTACTGAAAATATGGTCAAGTACACATAGCTGAACAGGTCATAGACCCTAGAGCTTTCCCTAGATCAGCGTAATTTCATACTGTTTTCTAAATTTGCATCCTTATATTCACAAACAAGCACACCTCTCAGCGTTCATCACAGAAGCTTCTTCTGGCAACAGACAGAGACTATTACTAAGTTCCACAACTGGTCAAATGCAGAAAATAAATGACTGTGAGGTGTTCAGCCCTAAGTATACATCTACAATGAAATTTCTACACCAAAGTCTCAGGGACATGAGAGAAAGGAAGCCTCAAGATGAAGAGCGGCAGGCAAGCAACAGAAGCTGAGGAAAAGAGAATCAGTTTTCTTCAAGGACTGGCTCCTTGAAGTTATCTAATCCCAAGTGAGCAGTCATAAGCCCAGGTACACAAAAGCACCATTAAGTTTACACAGTGCACTGTGCATGTGTGTTTGTGTGCCTATGTATAAATATACGTATGTATGTATGTATGTATGTATGTATGTATATGTAACAATAATAATCAAAGAAGAGGACAAGACATTAAAGGGAGTGATCGGACATGGGAGGAGTTAGTGGGGGACTGGGAGGCATGGAAATAATGCAAAGACAATACTCATATATGGAATTTTCAAAAATAAATAAAATAAAAATTCTTAAGTTGAATTTGTAAATGGACTTAGAGTGATTAGCTAATTGCTCAGGTTGCAGTTGCTTTTACTTGAAAGTTTAAAAGATTTGATTTCTCTGTAATTTTACAGAGATAGCATGATCTTTTATTGTTTTATTTGGGTTCTTTTCCTTTGTTTTATTGTGTTATATTTTCTGTTTGTTTGTTTGGTTTGCTTGCTTGTTTGTTTTGCCCCAGCTGGCCTGGAACTCACTGTGTAGACCAGTCTGGCCTTGATCTCACATAGATCCACCTGGCTTTGCCTGTATAGTGCTGCGATTAAAGGTATGCACTGTGGGAGACAGGCTTGAGCCTTGGGTGAAAGTCTAAATGTCAGCCATACAGCAGGCCCGAGGCACTGGCCCAACCACTGGAGCCACTAGAAATGCTTTGTGACATTTGCTCCCATTGGCAGATCATGAGACTGATGCCTAGAAGTCATGACTCCCTAATCACCACCCTTGGAATTCCAAATTGCAACACTTAGATATTGCAACAGTCAGAGTCACATGGTTTCCAGGAATCCAGGCTCTGTAATCTGAAACCTATTATGCTAACAAGGCAACTGGCTCGCTATCCTGTGATAGGAGGCTAAGCCTGTTGCGCTAATAGGGTATCCTACTCGCTGTGCTATGATTGGACTGCTATCCCTATATAAGCTTGTGCTTTCCTGCAATAAAGTGGATCTGTGTCACTGAACCTGGTCTCCTGTGTCTGAATGTGGCTCTGTGACTGAGTCTCCTCACCAGCCCTGGGGTCTGGGACCCGGCAGAAGCAGCAACAATCAGAGGCAGCACAGGGTGAGCAGAAGAGCGGCCTCAGTACAGGGCAAGTGGAGGAGCAGCCACTGCACCCATGAGAATGAAGGAGCGGCACCCATGCTAACGCAGTGCACCACCACACCTGACCCCTTACTGATTTCTGATATCACATGAATAAACAACTATAGTAATATAGTGAAAATAATTATTTCTTTTGTAAGAGGAAAATTTTAAAAGCTTATCTGCAAATGTAATTTTTCTATAAGTTAAAATTTATCAAAGGGCTCATCTGAGTTTTGCATTTTTTACATACATTTTATATATTTATTTAGACCATTTTATAAGAGGCTAGTGAAGGGCTTATGATTATTTTTTGTACATACTGCCTTCTCTACCTAAATTTTTGTTCTCAACTTCTTTAAGCTTGTGCCTTCTACTAAAAAATGGAGACACATAAAACACAAGAAAAATTATACAGTATTGTCAGCTGTTCATATTTTTCTTAATAGTGAAAAATACAATGAAACACAATACTGACACAACTTTTCAAACTAATTTTTTCCTTACTTAAACTTTTGGCCATCTCCTACCCAACATTTTCAGAAAATCAATGGCTTTAATGTTTTTATGCATCTTATTCACATGGGAGTGAATAGCATATCTGGATGATCCTATCTGTTATGAAATGTCAGGTGTTGGAAAGTATTAACACGGTTGTCCACAAGCCAATTAAATTTCCTACATGGCGCCACCTCAGATTTCTCTCCCTCTCCCAATAAACACTTAAAAAATAAAAACTAATAACATCTACAATTAATAGTATTCTGTGGCCTATAGGTCTAGCATGCTACTTTGGTTTTCCCATGACAATAATGAGAGGCCTTATTATTTTGTTTCTCTTGGGCATTATTAAGTTTAATGAGAAAAAGTTTATACATTCATTGAAAAAGAGCACAATTTTCAACTCTCTTCCCAATATTAGACTCTGTGATGGAAAAGCTTTGCTGCCTCACTCAATCGGTGCAATTAGAAATTCTATTTTAATAAGTTGGCAAAAATTACTGGCTGTCATGTGATAAGATTGAAAGTAGGATTTGATCAATAGTAGGTAACAAAAATGAATCATGTGCTATTTGAAAGGACTGGCGTCCAGTGGGTATCACCACATGAATGGGTGAGACTGGAAAGTCACAGATTAGGGTGGTCTACTTCATTTTCCTTGGAACATGTGCTGCATGCATCTGCCATGTACAGTAACAAACAAAATTTCTTTCTATTGTTTAAAAAGTGTGTATTTCAGTAGGCTAGCACCTTTTCCTAAATATGCAAATCTGTATCAATTACTACTCTTTCTGATATGTTCAAAAGCTACACTTTGCCTGGGCACCTCATCATTTAAGATATTTAGGTGGAAAAAAATCATTCCAAAGAGTAAACAACATGGAAAAAACTGGTAAATGAGATTAATTAATTAATTAATTAATTTATTTTTTTAAATAAAAAATGTTTCATGAAACATTGCTTCTCTCACTGGTTTTGTTAATTTCTCCTGGATTCTGTTGGGAATTTTAAGATCCATATGAGGGCCTGACCTTTTGTTAATGTGACACCAGATATATAATTTAAATCTTGTGATAATCAAATAGAGATGTAAACACTGAAATTTAAGCTGAACCAGTTTATATGGACTCTCAGTACTGTGCAGCTCTACCTACCAAATACAGATGCTTTCAAAGCGATTTCTAGTCTGTGTTTTCATGAACGTTTCCTTTGGAGGGTAGTTTGTTAAATTCACTTCAACTACCAGATTCTCTAGCTTTGCTTTGCTTTCTGGTTACCATGTATTAATTGTTCATTTTAATGGAATTTGATGCAATATTTTAACAGATGTTCATACAGTGCACTACTATTATTTGCTACCCTAGTCCCAAACTCTACTGATCAATATTCTCTTCAGGTAGACCTTTTTTTATGGCAAGGATATCTTGGAAGCTAGAAAGGCATTAATCATTTCCTCCCCTCTGCAAAGAATGAGAATGTGCATCTATATGGTTGTTATGATTTTAAACAAAGGAATTATTTACCATAAATAAGTTCTAAATGGTTAGAGACACAGTAGATAGTGCTAGGAGACAGAATCCTTATTGCCCTAGTTTTGCAATGAATAGAGGGGGTATTGGGTAGGTATAGGTATGTCAGTTTTCCCTCTGGATACTTTTCTGACAGGCAAAATTAGATGATTTGAATCATTTTTAATGTTATTAACTCTAGAAATTTGGTGAGTATGTATTATTCCAGTTGATATTTACTGTGCTTGTCCCAAAGCAGGCTAAGATTACAAAATGAAACTAGCAAAGGGTAAACTTAGCCTGGTGTGGCAGCAGTATTTGGAGTTCATGAGAAATGAATGTACTCTTCAATAAAATACTTAAGGTATGCCCTGGGGATGCAATTTTACTTTTAGAAATTCACTCTAGAGGAGATATTACGTTCCTAAAGTAACATGAAAACAACACTAATTTGGGCACCAATAAATCCTTTAAAGAGGTGGATACTGGAACCGGGTAAGACATCTCAGAAACTTTGACATCACCCACTGTTTCTGAGCATCTCCTGCCAAGGTCCTGTGCATCTGTAATTTCTGCACACGATTCAGTCAAGAAAATATGATGCACATTTCAGATCCATACAATGTTTTCTGTATTTCATTGTGGATATGATTGGTGATAACTATTTATTTATATTTATTTTCCATTTTAAAATCTCCAGTCCCTAGTCCACTCATTGTCAACTGTCAGTCACAATAAGAAAAATATGTATAGAAACTATAATGAATGCCTGACTTTGCGAGTCCATCTCCACCTGTGCTGTGCTCTATGCCTGTTCTCCTGAAAAGTCCAGGGACACTTGAAGTCCATTGCACAGGCTGCTGGCCTTGTCCCTCACATGCCCTAGGCTGAAGGGCTCTTAGTTCTGCAGGAAGCTGGCTGGACTTAATTTTTCAGCTCTCATCTTCACACCACCCATCTGTCAGTCATACTCTTTACACTGTTTTAATTTTCTCAGTGGGTTTTTAGAACCGTGATCCAAGCTTACTTGCCTCCCCTATTTCTTGCATCTTTGATACCTGCAAAATGTCAGGTATGCTAACAAATTCTACTGCAAACTTGGCATGAAGCCTGGCTCCCTTGGGCCACAGTTGCATCAGCCAGTCTGTAGACTGTAGGAAAACACCTCCCTAAATTATGTTTTATGAACAGGAAACTCTTTCATAGGCACCATCAGTTTACACTCTCTCCTTACACTTGAACTTGCATTTTCACAAGGTGGAGCCTTCAATCCTGTGGGTCTTATCCTCAGTGTACCTTTCTTATTGCCCCAACACTGAGCAGGACATTTTTCTTTATTGGTAGTAACCTTGTTGCCATTCACAGTGCTTTCTCAGTCTCCATGTCTGAAAATTTAAACTCATCCCTTTCTGTACCAAATGGCACACTTTTCATAGCTTTGGCTCCATTTTTTTGCTCCCTTTCTGTAGTCCTGGATCAGAACAGTGATCAGTAGCCATGCCACAAAGTGAATGCCATCTTCTCTTGCAATTTCATCCACCAAAAACTTAATCCACTACATTTTAGCTCAGCTTCAGCCAAGTCCTCAGGATGTGGGGAGAATATGAGCCACTTCTTCACTAGAATATAGCACAAATGGCCCGATTCCACACTCTTGGTAGAGTACTTGTTCTCTTTGAAATCTCATGAGCCTGGGCCTCTACTGTCTTCACTTCTCCTCACATGCTGATCTTCCAAACTCCAGCAGAATGGCCCCGTAATCTCTTCTTAAAGCATTCTGGAGCTTTCAAACTCTGCTTTCCTCTAACAGATCAGTTCCAAAGGCTTAAACACCACGTCAGGTTTATCATAGCAGCAATTCAGCTTTTAGGTACCAGTGTTCTATATGATGTACTTGTGTTATTGCTGTGACAGACTATCTAACAAAAGCAACTTGAGAAAGGGTAGCTTATGGGGGGCAAAACTCAACACTGCTCTCCTTCATCACAGCGATATCATAGCAGCAGGGGCCGGAGGCAGCATGCTACACTGCATCATAATCAGGAAGTGGAGAGAGATGAATACTAGCTCTCAAGTTGCTCTCTCCTTTTTATAGATTCCAGGACTCCAGACCAAAGGCACTACTACCAACCTTTATGGTGGATTTTCTGACCTCAGTTAACTCAATCAAGAAACTCCATCACATCCATTTCCCAGAGGTTTATCTCCAGCTAATTCTAGATCCCGTGTAGTTGGTAATACTGTCTCTCACAAGGATTATATCCAATTACGGCCATTTTCTTGCAAATGACATAATTTTATTTTTCTTTGTGGTTGAAATATAACTTCATTCTATAAATATATCACATTTTCTTTATTAATCTGCAGGGAGACACATGCTCATTGCATTATTCTCATGGATATGGCTGGCATAAACATAGATGTGCAAGTAGCTCTTTGAAATGCTGAGTTAGAATCCTTCAGATATGTACCAAGGAGTGGAATAACCGAGTTGTGTGTTAGTTCCATTTTGAGTCTTGTGAAGAACCTCTGTGGTGATTTCCACAGTGATTGGATCAGTTTACATTTCCATCATCATTGTCTGAGGGTTTCCTTTTCCCTGGATGCTTGCCATCATTTTTGTTTCAGACAAACATTTTTGAGAATGGCTTCTGGCAGTTTTCAGTGGTCTATGAACATGATGCCATTGATGTTTATATGTTTCCTGCAAACAATTAGTTCTCAGCATCATACAGTTACCAATAAACCAGATTATAGAAACAATTATTTTCTCTCATTTAACATTATATTACAAACCCCATTTCTGGTACTATTTTTTGGAAATGCACTATTTATTTAAAGTGATATGCATTGCATTTTTTCAAAGAGAACTTAGGCATTATTCCTGTAGCAGGGATTTCAATGTAAAGGACAGGAACATATTCTGAAATCTTAAAATATGTTTATTAGTTATTACCAAAGCAGTGTCAAATACTCTCTAGATCCAATGTCCAGAGAGCACAAATGAAACATCTTTGCATAGTTCTTATTAGGGAGCCAATTTTCCAAGATTGATGATTTATTAATTGATAATTGTCATTTGTCTTGAAGGTATCTAGGCTTAATCCTTTACTTTGACAGCCACATTAAAGTCTCAGGAGTCAAACAGTCTGCTGATCGCAAGTAGCTGTCATCCAGCTCAAGAATATTTGGGGCTGGTGGTTGTTCAACATTTTTGTTTCCTCAATCAGTAACCACATGCCAAATTTTACAGTCTTTTTACATGTTGTTTGTTTGGCTCTAATGTTTCCCAGAATTCCTGTGAATGAAAGTATTAGGAACAGACAGAATTCAGTATTCCCAGTGAAGTGAAATTTACCCACAGTGGAATAAAACCATCATCTGCTTCGACATTATGTTTTTAGTTCTGCTCATGTAGAAAAATAATTTAAGTACAGAAGAATGCACATGGAAGCTATAACCAGGAACAGTGGCCCAATCCTTGGTAATCTGTAAGGCTCTCTGCTGTTTACAAAGTGTATTACTGGCAGCATAGGGAACAATTACCTTAATTGACTTCTAGACATTTAGAAGGTATAACTAAAACTTCATCATGGAGGTTAATTTAAAATTTTAGCTTTGTAAAAAAAAAAAATTTTTTTTTGGGTCTTTTTGAGACAGGGTCTCCCTGTAGCCCCAGCTGTCCTGGAACTCACTATTTAGACCAGGCTGGTCTTGAACTCACAGAGCTCCACCTGCCTCTGCCTCCCGAGTGCTGGGATTAAAGGCGTGTGCCCCCATGCTCGGCATAGCTTTGTAAATTTTTTGTCACTTATCTCAGTCATTTGTAGAGTCTAAGAAACAACGTTATAGGAAATGAGGCACTCTACCTTTTCATATTGAAATAATCAGGTGACATTATTAGCTGAGCCCTATAGAGCAAAATCTGGCGTGCAGTGTGAACATGCAGATAGAATTGGGTCCATAGCCATGGGCTCCTGAAATGATTTCACTCCCCCTTGCAGAAAAAGTAAAAAAATTAGCACATAACAGAGGTTAAAAAAAAAAAAGTGCTATGTGCACTGAGTGATCCTAGTTACCCAAATAAAGACAGCTGTACAAAACTCTCTAACTGCAGTTCACTGGGTTATTAAAATTGCCATTTTTTTTCTCATGATGTGACTACAATTTGGCTATTTCAATAAATGTTGTGATGATTCAATAAGGATGTTTTATACAAAATGCCAGGTCAGAAACAGGAAATGAGCTTCGATTCCATATTACTCTCATTTTGACTATGATTCACTCACATCTATAGGACATATGCTGACAGATCTTTGGGCTTGAAAGGTAGAAAAAATACCAGTACCTGGGGATTGTGCTTTTTCAAGCTTACACAGCAGGATGCGAATAAAAGAGGTCAGAACTTGTGCTTAAGTAACTGCAAAGAACAACATATTTATCAGCATATGAGACACAGTTTTACTTAAGGAAAGGCTGCCTAAAATTGCTGACCATTTCATTGTCTGGCCAAGGCCTTTATATCACTCTAAATACTCAACTTTTATTCTCATTACAGATAGATATACTAGAGCTCTCCTTTTGATTGAGTTAGGTCTTCCTGATAATGCCATCAGCTCAAGCTGTCCATCAAGGTCATATCTGGGTTACTGTTAACTGTCGACTCTAATCTCATTTTTATTCCACTTGAAATCAAACCTTTATTCCAATACAGAATAAATGTAACAAATGGATTCTAAAAGGTAATTCTATACCTTAGTAAAACTTCAGTTCATAATAAGAAGTATGCACATACCAAAATTGTAATTACAGAGAAAAATATTTTAGCCATCTTAGTCAAAATCCACTCACATTTTGCTCATTTTATTCCACAAATGCAAATAAAGCACTAGATTAATTTCATTATTTTTTACAGTAATGGTTTTCTAAATGCAACTCAGTAGTCCCTGGGTATAGCCATGTATCTTTTAGGAGATTCATCATGAACATAGCATTCTTTTTTTTTTCTTTTTTTTTTTTTTTTTGGTTTTTTTGAGACAGGGTCTCCCTGTAGCCCCAGCTAGCCTGGAACTCACTATGTAGACCAGGCTGGCCTTGAACTCACAGAGATCCTTCTGTCTCTGCCTCCCGAGTGCTGGGATTAAAGGTGTGTGCCACCACGCCTGGCTAGCATTCTTTTTATAAGGAAATGAGGATGTTATTTAATTCTCACTCTCTCATGATGTGATGTCATCAGTATGATAGCTAAAAGAAAACATACTTGAATGTTCCTTTTATTAAAATCTTTCTTAGTTTTAGTTTGTAATACAGCAAATATCAATAAGTGTGACCACATACAAAAAGCTCCTTTTGTATGAAAGAGCTTTGAAAGTTCAGTACTACTGAAAGACTTCTCAGTATTTTTTTTAAGAACTTAGAGGATTTGCTAGAACAAAAGTTTGAGAACTACTGATCTAAAACCTCCAGAATCAGAAATGTTGATTTCAGCTGTGTGTACACACGCATACACACACACACACACACACTCTCTCTCTCTCTCTCTCTCTCTCTCGTTCTCTTTCTATAGCTTTCTATAGTCTGCTCAGCTTATATTCTTCATAAATATCTTGATTTCCATTTCCTCCAATGCTATTGATGCACATGGAGGACAAGTTCAACTGTTTCCCTGTGCTCTGTGTCCCTTCACTTCTATAACTGACTTTCGAGACTTCTTGTATTCATAATGCAAATTATATTCCTCTAAATCCCCACGGTTGTAAAGATCCACATCAGTTAATAAAAAAATATGATTCTCCTTTAGGCACAACTATAATAGTGGTGTGAAAATTACATGGGAGGAGCCAGCCCAAGAGCTGACCAGAGAGAAGAATCAATGACAAACAAAGAAGAAATGGTGCTCTTTCTCTAAGATAAATAACTTATGAACAGAAAGGAAACAAAAAGCTAGGCTGAATAAACGCAGCCTTGGGGATCTGTGGAGGAATCCCGTTTTTGTATTAAGACGTTGTGCACATCTCCCTCTGACTAACGACCTGTTTACTCTCTACCCCTTGCCTGACACTGCCCTCAGCAATGCCTGTGCCTTCTTGCGCTGCCCTGTGGAGTCTATGTTCTGAGGAAGACCTGTTCTGTTTTTGAAACCTCTAAGTGAAGATATTCCTTTTGTACCTTTGTTATTTTCTTGCAGAATTAGGAAATATACAGAGGAACTCATCTTGCCTCTTTGTTTAAGTGTGAATTCTTTTCTTTCCTAGACTCTGAGAGGATCCTGACCTTCACTACTCTTGGAACCTCTTTGCTTCAAATGTTTTCCTTCTTTCGGGGTTAGCTGATTAATTGAACACTGGGCTATCATAACAGTTCCCTTTATCAATCCAGATTGCTTTCTCATGCACAATTTTTCTTCATATATATTTTAAAATAATTTATTTATTACTTTTTTATATGTGTGTGATGGCTAATCCTGGGTGTCAACTTGAATGGATCTGGTATTTACTGAATGAGAGAGATCTTGATCTGGTCATCTGAAGCTGGAAGACACACCTTAAATGTGGGTGTTACCATTTGATGGCAGTCCGTATAAAAGGCAGAGGATAGCACCTGGCTTCTTGCTGCTTGCCTTCTCTCTCGCTGGTGAGCTCGTCCTGTTGCTGTAGACTGAAGACTAGCTGAACTTTTGTAATTCATAAGACCTTCAGTGCCAGATTGGGACTACTGAGACATCTAGCTTCATGGACTGAGTGACTGGGTTCTCAGCCTCTCCAGTGTGGTGCAGCTCTTGTTGGACTACTAGGACTCTTTCTTATGAGCTAAGCTGATAAATCCCTATACATATATATTTATTCTACTGCTTCTGTCTCTTTAGAGAACGCTGACTAATACAATGTGTGTATGACTGTATTGCCTGCATGTATGTAAATGTACCCATGTCAAACAATGCCAACAGAAGTCAGAAGAGGGCATCAGAGTCCCCTGGAACTGGAGTTATGGATGAGTGTTAGCTACCGTGTAAGTGCTAGGAATTGAATATGGGTTCTCTGAAAGATCAGCCAGTGCTCTTAATCACTGAGCCATCTCTCAAGCACCATCATTTATATTTTAGAGAGAAAATATTACACTGAAGTCACCTGCCAAGTCATCCCTTTATGATTTGAAGAGATAAAAAAAACTTACAAATACAAAATAAAGATAAATTCCATGACAATGAAAACTAAGCATCTTTGGAATTAAAAATATTGGTGTCAATTAGGTAATGTTCATATTAATAGGAAAAGATCTAAGCATTTCCTCTATATAATGTCAGAAGATCAATGCAATCAAGCATTGTAGGCCTTACGTATTTTGGAAAGATGAACTTAGCATACCACAAACCACCATGAATTAAATGTCACTGTAAATGTCCTAAGTGAGCAACTTTCCTCTACATGCCTAGGCTACCCACTTAAGACACAGCCTTAAGACACAGGAATTCAGGGATTCCATTATCTCCTTTAGAAATTAAAAAGAATGCTAAGCAAAGGTCAAATATGCCTTTCAGATTGATGCTAATTATTTAACAGGTCATTAGAAATTTCCAAGGCATAAATTAGTATTTGTAGAACTAACGCTTTTAATTGCCCTAACAGCATAAGAGAATGACAAAGGTAAAATAGTCAGTTAAAATTACATAACCAGTAATTCATGAAGCTCAATAGCCTTTGGCCCATCAGCCATGATGGGATCCTTCATTATTGTTTAAACTATCACATATAAAAAGAAAAAGAAAGCTCATCAAAAGCACGTTCATTATGTCTATTTTAAAAAAGTAATTTTAATTGTATTTGGGAGTCAGAGTAAATTTTGTTCAATTTTCTACAGTGAAAAGAAAGACCCCTTTTATACCTTTATGCACAGCATTTAATATGCATTTAGTCAAGTTTTTGTATTATTTTTTCTAGAATTTCACATAATTTATTTTATCAGGTATATCATATTTACCTCACTTTCCTCATCTCCTCTCAGATCCTCCCTATCGACCCAACTTTGTGTCTTCTTTAATTTGTTTTAAATTCCATCAAGTTCAGTTTGTGTTGTCGGAATACTCAGGCGTGGATCCATCCCAAGCAAAATCAACCTACCTGGGGCCACATCCTTAAAGGAAACTGACTCTCTCTCTCTCTTAGCAACTGTTAATTGCTGATAGCTCCTCAGACAGGAGTGGGGCTTCATACCCACCTCCCTCCTCCATGCTGGGATTTTGTCTGGCTTGAGCTCGCCCAGGTCTTGTGCATTCTGTTATAACCTCTGTGAATTCATATGTACAACTGCTCTGTTGTTTCTGAAAAACACTGTTTCTTAGTGGTCATCCACCACCTCTGGCTTTTACAATCTTTCCATCCCTCTTTCACAACATTCCTGAGCCTTGGAGGGGAAGGGTATGATAGATGTCCCATTTAGGGCAAGGACCCTTGTAGTCTCTTAGTCTCTACCCATTGACCAGTTGTGTGTTTCTGTGTTTTTTTTAAAAAAAAAAAAAAAAAAAAAAAAAAGTTTCTCTGATGAGTGTTGAGAGATGCAGTAATCTACAGGTATAACAATGAATCATTAGAAGTTGATTTAATACTATGCCCATTTAGCAGAATAAGTGTATCATGTTTTTTTCACACGTGGATGTTAGCTTTGAATCTTTAGATGTGTGTGTGTTTCATTTGGAAAAATCATGAGGTCAGGAAACTAGTAAGGTACATGCGGGTGGGCTTTCAATGGAGAGAAGGTAGAATGCAGAGATGCAAAGGGGGAAAGGGGAATAATGGAACTGAAAATGATAATGATTTGCGGGGTAGAAGGCCAGGGAGGAGGAGGAAGTATGGGAATGGATAACTGAGACCCAAGTTCTTTTGAAAAATTTTTATCATAACCTACTAAGGTAGAAGCTTCCGTTACAGTGTCCCTAATAGACACTCAGACTAGCAAACAAATGTCCTGTTCTAGGAAGGGGTTAACTCTTTTGGAGTTGTTGGTTAGGGACTATTCCATAGCACACCCCCTATAAAAAAGTTATTAACACTACCCTTGATAACTCTCTAGAACTTGATGATAAGAGTCTACTGGTGAAGACACTACATACTTCAGTCATAAAATGGCAAAATAAGCTGGTACTAACCTCAAAGCTTTACCCCTACAGTCTAGCTTTTTTTTAGTTCTGCAAGGTACTTATTCACGTCACTGGAAAAGAAAGATAATCATCCATCTTACACAGCTTTGAACCTTGTGAGCTACAGTAACAATGGGCCTGGCAAGATATGTCCACTGCTGCAATAGTGGCACAAATGTCATAGGAATAAACAAACACTTTCAGATTGGATGTAAAGCCTTCTCCGCAAGATGGAACCCATAATTGGCACAAGTATCAGGGCTAAGAACCTGTGATGAGAGAAATCATAGACACTGGGGAAGATCATATTACCATTATCCTGCATTTAGACGTACTTGATCTGAACATACATTATACGGTATATCAAACTGTAATGTATGATCTTATATGATATATTTTTCATTCAAGGCATTTTCTGTGAATCTCATATTTTTTGGAACTATACAGTTTAATGGCTTTTGTTATATTCAGAGTTCAGTAAACCTCACAGTCAAGAATGTTTCCATTTTCTCCCAAAGAAGTCTTATACCCTTTAGCCATCCCGCTAGTCTCCTATTCCCTCTAGCTGTAGACAGTCTTGCTCTACTTTCTGTCTGTATAGCTGCCCATTCTGGACACCTCATATAAATGAGTCTTATAATATATGACTTTCTGTAACTGCTTTCTTCCACTAAATATAATGCCACTAAGATTCACTCACAGCATAGTCTCAACCACTGTTTTACTTTTTCAATTTTTTAATTGAATTCTTGCAATTGTCATATGACATAGTTTGATGATGTTTAGATCCTCTTCTTCATTTGAATCAACCCCTACTTCCACCAGTCCAATTCAGTGTACTCCAATTTATATACCATACAACCTACAGAGTCTGATTTGTGTTCCCATATGTCCCTCAGTGACAGTCCATCCACTTGAGCCTGGTCAACTGGCCAGGAGTTCTAACCCTATAAAAGACTGTCTCTCCCGCTCCTAGTAGTCATCAGTTGAAAAATTTCTTAGGTTGAGTTGGAATTTCTTACCCTCTTCCCCATGCCCATGTGGGAATTTTGTCTGGTTTGAGCCTGAAGAGAACTGTAACCATAGCTATGAGTTCTTTTGTGAAATGGACCAGCTACCTGAAAAACTCTGTTTCCTTGTGGTCTTCCAGCCCCTCTAGCCCTTACAATCAATCTTTCTGCCCCTCTACCACAATGATCACTGTGCTTCGGGAGGCAGAAGTCTGAAAAACGTGTCCTATTAAGGATGAGCACTCTGCAGCTTCTTGTTCTCGGCATATCGGCCAGTTATGGGTTTCTGTATTAATCACAATCTACTGCATAAGGAAACCTTTCTGGTGAAAGCTGAAAGATGTATTCATCCTACATGTAGAGGTTGTATTTAAAGTGTGTTGTTTGGGTGTTAAATGTCTCACAGACAATTATCCTCTGCGTTTGACCAGTTGTAGAACTCTGTGTTAGTCTCCATCTGTTGCAAAAAGAAACTTCTGTAGTAAGTGGTGAGAGGTGCACTTGTTTGTAAATGTGAGCATGCATATTTAGAATACAGTAGGAAATTTTGTTGGTACAGGAAAGTGGCAAAACTAGGTTTTTCTCTATGATGTACGTCCTCTCTAGCCATGTGTAGTCGGCTATGTTTACAGTACCATACATGCGTTCCTTTCTATTGAGTAGGCCTTAATTCCAATTAGACAACTATTGATTACCTCCAAGACAAAAATGCCAGTACTGTACCAATAGCGTTAGTTTGCTGGGCCAGTTACTGCTATTTATTAGGCTTTTCAGCTGGGGTTGGACCACTGATTATTTTTCTCCCTTGACAGCTTGTATAGTATCCTCTGATACCATGAGAGCCAGTCTTCAGAGAGGAGACCTCCAGTTTGGTTCCATATCAATTTTTTCAAGACCTGTATAAAAAGCATGGCATGTCTTTAGCAATAGGGTCTTACCTTTAAATTCTGGGAGGCCATCAAAGGCTGTGTTAGTAGCCTGGAACCACTTACAAAATTTAAAGTTCAACTACATGTTCCAAGCATATTTGTGTATGTTTATACTTGCCTAGTAAAGAATAAAAAATAAAGACATTTGCTATCATGCAGAAAATAATACAAGTTTTAGTGAAGTAAGATATAATTAATGCTAGTAAAATAAAACTTCTCTATAAAAATAAATATTATATTACAGAGCTGGAAAGCAGCACAAGTCTGTCTATGGCACTAAACCCACTCCTACCCACTTCTGTTGTCCTTTCCAGGATCTCAGTCAAGCTGTGGTGTTTTGAATCATCACCACTTCAAACCCCTCTGTCTAAATTCAAAGACAGTGTGCTCTCTGGATCCCTCCATCACTTCTGTCACTTCACAAATTTTCTCCTTTAAAAAACAGTCACATTGTGCATGAATACGCAAAGACATTCTGCCCTACTTAAAAACACGGCTCATTGTTAGAAATGATGACTTTCTTCTGTGCTTGCTTTCATAGTGTTAATTATAACAGCACATCTGGAGATGAAAAACAGAATACTCCCAAGAAGGGGCTCAGTGAACAGCCGTCTCATCATTGCTGTGACTACTGTAGTATGTCAGTGACTTTATTAAAATGACCAGGGCATTTCCTCAAAGTTGAGATGAACCTCAAAGACTACCATATTTTTTCTTACCAAAACTATTAGAACTTATACATTTCTAAATGTTTGTAACAGATCCACAATATAGACCAATTTTAAGCACATTAGAAAATAGTCAAGAAGCCGGGCATGGTGGCACACGCCTGTAGTCCCAGCACTTGGGAAGCAGAGGCAAGTGGATCTCTGTGAGTTTAAGGCCAGCCTCGTCTACATAGTGAGTTCCAGGACAACTGGGGCTTACAGAGAGCCCCTCTTTCAAAAAAACCAAAAAAAAAAAAAAAAAAAAAACTAGTCAAGAAAAAGAATATTATCTGCAGCTGGGATGAAAAGACCATGAAAATGTTGATATAAATCAATTGGGTGACTGGACCCTGAAAACTAATGTGATATTGACCATATAGTATTTATATTTATTTTTAAATGGAATGATACTTGCAATATTATTTCACAGTATGTTTTAGTCTCTTGGAAATAGCAACACACACGTATTTCTATGGCAACAATACACATTTAAAAATATTTTATTTATTATTTTTATTTTATGTGTATGAGTGTACTACTTGTGTGTTTATAACTACACCCATGTCCTGCAATGCCCATGGAGGTCAGAAGAGGGCACTGGATTCCATGGAACTGGAGTTATGAATGGTTGTTATCCCCTATGTGGGTGCTGGGAATCAAACCCAGGTCCTTTGTAAGAGCAATCAGTGCTCTTAACTGAGCCAGCTCTCCAGCCCAGGCAACAATATACATTTATATGAGCTGTATCAGTGCTCGAAATGTTTTCTTAATCTGTTATTTATGACTAAATTATAGTTCAGTAAAAAACGGTCCCATTAGATACCTAGTCTCTTTCCTTCTCACCCTGACACTGTTTTAAAAATGCAAAAATGATATCTGATTACTATAATTTCTATATCTTTTTTACTGTTTTGAGAACTATTCTTGGCTTGCATGAGTTGTCAACAAATATCTGCTCAAGGAGGAGTAAATGAATGAATGAAGTAATAAATATGTTTTTTTTAAATGCTTACATAAGTGAGCAAGCAGGTTCGGCAATCATATTTTGAACAAGTCACTTTGTAGATATTTGTACTTTCCATTATGAAACCATAAGGGAAACACGCATGATTGCAAAGTGACTTTGCAAACCCTGATGTGTGTGGCCTCTTAGGATAACCCATACTAGTGCCAGACAATATAGCTTACCCATGTCTGACAAAACAAAAAAGATATTACTATTTTTAACAGTAATGTTTGACATCATACTGTAATGTAAAGTTGTATTTCTTACTTTACATATACCGTAATGTGAAAAATACTTTTCCCATATAATTAATGTGTTTCATACTCTTCTGTAAAATTTGTTTTAATAAGTTATCTATTGGCATTTATGCCCAATCATCATAGAAAATATATAAAATCTTGATAAATTACACTTTTCATGGCAATTGGTACACTGACAACAAAAAATAAAGATGTCCTCGGCATTGTGAGAAAAGACTATGTGGTTTATTCTGCGGCTCAGGTGAGCAGGAGCAGTATTTACATCAGCTGGAAGGAAGTCAGAGCGTCTTCACCCACGGCCGGCCGAGGTGGCAGCAACGCACCCTCTTCTCAGCACAGTCTCCCTCCTTGTTTAACAAACACCTTGGAAACCCTCCAGGCTCCAGGTTTTCTCATCTTGGGAGGCTGGCCAGTAATTCACAATGAAATCAGAACAAGAGACTAGATGCATAGCATATAGGAAACACTCCCCGTGATTGACTTATGGTAATGGGGACTGTAATTTATATTTCCAACTGTAAATTATTTCGTAGACTGACAAAATTTACCAGGGCACAAATGGGTTTTTTTTTTTAAGGCTATGCCTGCAATGTAGAAAGTCATAGATGAAATCAGAAATAGCTTGCTCCATATTTCACTTATGTGTGGCAATAAATCTTACCCATCCTATAACTGCCCATGGATTCTCAATGGGCACCGCACGGACCCTCAAAAAGAAGGAATTCTGTTTAAGCTATAAGAGGTTATTCAGTAATCACCTAATACTATTCAATATATTTAACGATACTGTCCTATGTTATTTCCCTGAAAATTGTATCCATTTTCTTGAAACAGGGTGGAGAACATATGTACTGGTCTCCACTATCTGTCCTTATTAAACACAAGCTTTCCCATGAGTAGGAGCCAAATATGTTGAGCAGTATTTGTTTGTGCTCTGTAAACAATGCAGTGAACTTGCAAAATGTAGTAAGAAAAGTAAGAGATAGCCAACCCACAAATAAATCTAAACCTTGTGTGAGCTACTTTTAGACATTATTCTGAGTTCTACTACTGTTGGTATGCTGCTAGCATAGCTAGGGGCTCTGAGTTGTTCCCATGTACAATCTACTGAGAAGTCTCTTTACTTTTTGTCTCTTAAATAAGCAACAAATAGTCATTGATTAGAAATCATATTGGTATTATAATGAGCATCAAAGCAAGATGCTAATCATTACATTCATATAAAATTTATGAAGCAAATTTAGGAGGGTCACTGAATGCATCTCTTTATTCCATCAAAATCATCTGTGGAGGCCAACATACTACATTATATATCAGAGTTCTACTATACACTAAAACTGTGACAAAAACCAAACTTAAAACTACTGTCCTAGAGAGCTTTTCTGCATTTTTCTACAAACGCATTTAATTGTGACTCTCTTTTCTGCACACTTGTTCTTCATTTTTACAGCTATAAAGCTGACCTGTAGTTGGAGAATCTCTATGAAGATCTCAATGTATGCCACTGTTCTCTCTATAATAGAAATTGCTGTAAGCATCTCTTCAATGCATAAAATACTGACACAGCATTATGATGCTTATATATACAGTGCCTAATTAAATATCCAAGAGTGATTGCAAGCATCTCCTCCATCTGATCACCTTTACTATAAGATCTAAGTCCTTTTTGACAGGAAGGTATAACAAGATTCTGAAATAAAAAGCTTATTTCCTGATATTGTAAGAACCATAATTTATTCACTGTGGAAGACAGTCTTTTCAGCTATTTGCATTGTATGTTAATTGCATTTTAAGATATGGTTTCTATTTTTGTCACTTATCCACAAAATGAGCTGATCCAAAAGTTTTTTAACAAAAGAACAGTCTGGTAAGAAAAGAAATCCTTGCTTTACGATGTCTTTGATAGCTTTGGGTTGAGTACAGATTTTCTACTAGTGACAGGCATTTCTAAAGCCCAGACCTAATAATTATTTGGATAGAGAACTGGAGGGGTAATTAGAGAGACAGGAAAAGAGATTGGATATCTGCACTTTCATCATTCTTGACAGGTATTAGAGCCACTCTCATTTCATCATGGATATAAGAACAAACTACAAAAAACCTTAAAACAACAGATATCAAGCAGGCATAAAATTCAAGGAAGGAACCTTGCAGATTTAATGTACAACTTAGCCTGCAACTTCCAGAGAGTTACAGTATCAAGTGCACTTTCTCTTGACAATGGTTTGCTACCAAATTTTACTATAAATTGGAATGAAACTTCTGAAAAATAAAATTAGTCTAAGCAATCACTCACTTGTGGAACAGAATACTTTAGCAGGTCTGCTGCCCTTGTGGAAGAGAAGTCCGTGCTGAAGGCAGGCATGCGCCCTGAGCACCCTGCTTCCATACTACATGAACATCTTCTTTGCATCTCACAATGGAAAGTGACTATTGTTCCAGGCCTGGGCTAACAGATGACTCTAGCTCACCATTGGAAAAAGTCTTTCATGTTTTAAATATTAGTACAAGCCTTTATACATTAGAGGTGTTTCATAGACAGAGGGTAGTGACTAATAACAAAGTTCACCTGAAATAGCCTTTCAGAAGCAAGCAAAAGAGTTGTTAAGCCAAAATTGTATTGTCTAGCATTATTTTTATGTTTTTCCCTTCACCTTCACACTTTTGCTTGTCAGAGCCCTTTTCTTAGACTAGGAACAATAGTGAAAATGTAACCAAACCAAACAAACAAAAAAACCTGGAACAAAAATACATGACAGTCTATTCATTTCACTGGAACATTTCATCTCTTTAATCTTTTAGGGTGAATAGTATCCATGAAAAGGAATTTTATGATGATTACCACCTTTCCTTTTACTTAAGAAAATATCTTTTAGGCAATTAATACCTAGCTTCTAGATAAAGCCTCTGAATATTATGATGGACAAAAACTGTCAAACTACAAACAGATATGTGCTGGTTAAAGACCTAGTTGCAAGATGAAAAAAATCTGCATTTTAGGATGTATACATAAAACAATAAAGTCATTCAAATTAGAAAATGAGCAAAGAAAATCAGTATTTACAGATTGTTGTCATGTGAACAACATGATATTTAGATATTTTATAATGAAAGTTTAAATACACTTAAAAATCCTAGAATATGAGTTGGATTTGCTATAAAATGTCTTTGATTCCAGTGAAAGAACCATGTTGCTCTTCATGTTTCGGTCAGGTGTTACAGAACAACTGTCTTAGGGTTTACTACATCCAAAATCCCAGTAGTGTCCTACTCACCACCAAGGCACTGGAGAAAGCCATACTAAAGTAATCACAATGCCCCAATAAGTTTTTGCATGAGACTGTACCTGAGAATGAGCCCTAAGGACTTATAGAAAATAAAATATATAATACTGCCTAAACGATTTGCTATCTGCCTTTTTCCAAGAAAAAGGTCTGCCAATTACAACTTCATATAGACACTTTCAACTGTATTTGTACAGAATATTTAATTCCCAAAAGAAAGGACAGAAAATGAATTTTGATTTTTCCTGTTGAATCACTGATAAAACTGAAGTTTGTAGCTGGGATAGGGAGAGACAAGCATTTCTAACACATTTACAACCTAATTTTTCTTACCTAGAAGTCTGTATTAAGAGTATATGAAAGATATAGTATCTCACCTTATCTTCCTTATGAATAAAGACCCTAAGGTTCTACTCTTACTTCAACTAAAATTCCGTACTGCAAGAAGAAGTGTCTGTAGTGACTGCTACCAAATCAACTATACTGCAAAGGTATTCCATACCAAATTCTATTTGAATCTCTACATAATCCACTCTCTGTACAAATACTACCCAGGGCTGGAGAGATGGATCAGCAGTTAGGAACACTGGTTGTTCTTGCAGAAGACCTAGGTTCGAATTCCAGCACCCACATGGCAGCTAACAACTGTCCTAACTCGAGTCCCAGGGGATCTGAAACCCTCTTCTGACCTCCATGGGCATTGCATGACATGGGTGCACTTACCTACATGCAGGCAATATATGCACACACATAAAGTAAAAATAATAATTTTTTAAAGTTAAAAAAAATAAACAAATACTACCCAGAAAGGTTTCCAACTTTCAGTTCGATACTATCTTGACTTACTTTTCCCCATAAAACACTAAGAAAATTTATCCCATGAAATGACAAAAAATATATATTTGGGAAATCTACAGGAGTTAAGATAACCAATCTTATAGGCTGAATTAAATACATGAAACATACAGGAAAACATGCATAAGGTAAGTCCAGAGGTTTTTCAGCCTGCAGTGTACATGAGACCAAGACAAGGAAGACTTGGGCATGAAAGCAAAGTACTGAGCTCTGAAGGCCTCAGCCCAGTCAGAGCTCTTCTCCTCTTCCTGATTGGTGCTGACCCACAGCACTGTGCAGCTACTCACAGGCAAAGCAGGCAACAGATTGGGTGAGGATGTGGATACAGGACACTAACAGCATGTCCTGACAAACTTATTGTCATAACTGGTCCTGCAACTTCTCACCCTTCTCCCTCACAATCTGTGTAACAATCTAACAGCATAGCCATCATCAGCCGTATTTATTAAGATTATTACATTTCAGGCACTACCTCCAGCTCATTTTATGTATATTCTCATATCAATTCTTTAACTCCATAAGGTAGATCACCATTAATTCGATGTAATAAGTTTTAGAAACATAGGCATGGATAAATTTATTAACTTTCCCAAGGTTGTACATGTTCAATTGTGGAGCTGAACTAAACGTTGGGTTAGTCTGGCTGAAGTTCCCAATTACTTAATTACCACAACAGCGCGCTTTGCCTTTAAAGTGCAGTTTATAGACTAATGTCCAATACTTTCAAGATCAATGAACTTCTCTCAAATCAAGTTAGGCAGAAAATTAATAAAGACCATATCTTTTAATAAAATCACTGTTCTAAAAGGGAGATACCAACTTCAAGTAAAATAATTCACACTGGGGAAAATGGAAGATAAGCAATACATTTATGTATAAATGTGAAGAAATAAATGAAGTTTTTTAATAAAAATAACAACTGGATAAATAAAAAACATATATTTTAACTCTAATATATGTGACGTAAATATACTGAACTGGAAGGCTGAGCTGAGGATTGCTCTCATGAAGATATACAAAAGACTAAAAGGGGGGTGCTGGAGAGATGGCTCAGCGGTCAAGAACACTGGTTATTCTTGCAGAAGACCTGGGTTCGAATCCCAGCACCCACATGGCAGCTAACAGCTGTCCATAACTCCAGTCCCAGGGGAACTGATAACCTCTTCTGGCCTCTGTGGGTATTGCATGACACAGGTGCACTTACCTACATGCAGGCAATGCATGCATACACATAAAATAAAAGTAATATTTTTTTTAAAAAATAACTAAAGGGAAGTAGAGGGGAAGAAAAGTTTATGAAACATGAAGTTCAGGGAATTCTCAATTCCTCCTAAATAACTCTTCAGGTTGAAAAGTCAGGAAACATATGACAACATAAAATTCCTTAAGCAAAATGTACAAGTTTTGCTTGTATGTTATTAAATATGAGTGGAAAATGAGCAATACTTATGTATCATGTTAAAACTTTAAAATGCTTCAAATGATCAAGAGAATATGTTTCAGTGAGGAAACAATTTCAAAGATTTCTTCTGTAAATACAAAGAGATTCTGGAGAAGGGGATTGAAATTAACAATATTAGGAGGAAAATCATGCTGGTGCCAGATTTCTCTTCTTCAGCCCTCCCTTGCAGAACTTCACAGACAACTTCAAACATCTGTTTCTGAACCCAGGAGTTTTACCTGAGCAATTTGATGTTAAACAGGAAGAAAATACAACTTTTCTTAAGGTCTGTGAGAATTCAAGTCACTGTGAATGTCGTCATGAGTGAGGTGACTGTGGTGTGCTGAGGTAGTGAAGAAAGTAAAAGGTACGAGGGAAAAGTAACAGAGAACAAACACAAGTACAGGACAAAGAAGGCATTCGGCAAAATGGTCCAAAAACATAGGATTGGAATATAAGAAATGATGTCAGCTGAGACATAGAATCCAATAAACTAAGAAAAAGCAGGTTGGAATTTTGTTCATATAAAAATGAAGGAAAATTGAAAACTTCAAAAGGAAGGAAGGCAAACTAGTCTGAAAGAACCGCTGTGGTTTCCGCCACAATCTTATTTGCCCCATATACAAATGACAAAATATCAGATGGCACATAAAATGGTTTTAAAATTTCAAAACAAAAATAGAAATATAAAAGCAAATCACAAAATCAAAGGGGCAAGATGCTCTTCCTCAGCAATAACCAGGGAAATGAGAATTAAAACAGTACCATGTTTTTTTCCCTTAGATTTGGGATAGGTAAAATGCAATAATAGTATGCTTTTGACAGACATGAAAATAGAGACATTTTATTGTTGTTTTGAAAGAGAGTCTTATGTAGTCCAGGCGATCCTTGAATTTCTTCACTATGTAGTAGAGGACGATCTTGAACTTTGTATCCTCCTGCCTTCGCCTCCCAAATGGTAGGATTATAGGCATGTGTCACCACATCTGGCTTTATGAGGTGCTAGGGACAGAATTCAAGGCTTTGTTCAATGTTAATATGATTATAAATCACAAGGGTTTCTTCTAGAGTGATCTGGAAATAATTACTTGCTATCAATTTTATTCTTATGAATCTGACATTAGTTCACAAATGGAAAACCGTGTCTATGTGAGGACTAAATATTCTAGTAAAACCAGAGGAACAATGTAATATTTACCTAAATCAATGAATAAATCATGCCTCATAAAAGGAAGCACTATGCATATATTTTTTTCTCAATGTATTTTTTATTGAATCTTTAAGTATTTCATACAACACATCTTAACCATATTCAGGTCCCCTCCCCTATCTTCACAACCCCAGACCCCACCTCCACCACTGAATTTCCATACTTTTTAAGGAGATAAGATACATCAAATTTCTAAAACCAAGGAAATGGAATAAACAGAGAAAACCACATTCGTTTAAAAAAACTATAGGAACTAGAGTTCCTATATTACTTTTCTATATGTCTCAGAGTTCAACAGAACTTCCTGCTCATGCAGAAGACTCTAGTTCAGTTCCCAACATCCATGACAGGCGATCCCCAATGGCCTGTAGCTACAGCTACAGAGAAGTCTATGTCCTCTTCAGGGTGCACCTAAGTGCAATAGTACAGACAGAAACATAACTTAAGAACGAAGGAAAGATAAATTTTAAAGATAAGATACATTTGTATTTATGAGTAAATGTACAGAAATAAAGATAGAACACTTGTTCCCTGGTATCTTAATAACCCTTAACTTTGTGGAGGATGACAAGGGAGTAAGAATGGTAGGGGGCCTCCCTTCAGAGTCTGTTTCCAAATGTAATTAATCTTATAAAATGAAAATGTACATAATGTGACCTGTAAAAATAAGAGCATCAAGTCAAGTTGATTAAATTATAACAAAAAGAAACTTTAATTAATTCAGAATTGTCATCTTAAAATGAACATTAATATTTATTTTGTTATAACACAATGTCCTAACAATTCCTCAGATGTTGATGATTACCAGATATGTTTTTTTTAATATTTTCTTTATTATTTTTATTTTATGTGTATGAGTGTATTGCCTGTATGTATGTGAGTGCACCTGTGTCATGCAATGCTGTGGAGGACAGAAAAGGGCTTCGGATTCCCCTGGAACTGGAGTCAAGGATGGTTCATAGCCACCATGTGGGTGCTGGGAATTGAACCCGGGTTCTCTGCAAGAGCAGTCAGTGCTCTTAATCGCTGAGCCCCCAGATATCAGATTTTTAAAATTACATTTTATAAAGGTATGCAGCATAAAATAAAAATATTAAAAATAAAAATAACATTGTACTTCCCAAAGCTGGACATTCTCATTTTCCTCTCCCCCATCATCTCTTCTCAATTATTTGATGTTAGCTCAGGTACCATGTAACTCATAAAAATACCGTTTCCCATATTCTGAAATTGGAATTTGTGCTGACATATTTTAAACAATTAATGATTCCAGAAGATTCTATTACAAACTTGAATCAAAATGGTGAATGAGTGGATTATCACGTTTATGTACACTTCTGTTCCGTTTAGAACTTAAGAATCTCACCAAGGGACCAGCTCCGAGTGGGGTCTTCATGATCACTGAAGTGCCTCGCCTCTGCTCTCAATCTGCATGAGTGCACTTAACAGGCTTTGGAGAGAGGACGCACATGTCCTGAGTGATCTCGGAACATGTGATATTTGTTAGGCTGGAAGAGGTTTTCTATGAATCAATAATAATTTAGGATCGGAACATTTCTTTGGGGATTAATGGATAGCTAAGTAGAGCTATTCATGCCAAAGACCATTAACCCCAATTGGTCTTTGTCCAGTTTGTGGCAGCTGCAGAAAAAAGGAATCACAAAGCAGAGCCTTGCAGTTTGGACTTCACTGAGCCTTCTTCTGTAAGGAATCAAAATTGGCTGAGTTTTTTAAAGTCCAAGTTCACCATATTTTATTCAGCTCAAAAAATCCGTAAGTCTAAATCCAGAAATTCGCTTTATAAAGGTTCATACTGCTTGGCTCTGTGCAGGAAACTCAGACAGCTCTCAGGCAGGCCTACGTAAGGTGTGGATTCTCTCACAGTGTGTTCTTTAGAACAACACGTTGCACTGATATTCCTGTGGCAAATGGCATTAACCACAACACAATAAACACAAAACCAATTTCCTGCTGAAACTACCAGCAACTGTTTCCTTTCCCCATATTTTTGTCTATTCCACAGCATCACATAAATGGAATGACACAGTGTATGCACCTTTGAGACAGCTAAGTTGACCTATAAAGCAAGTGAGACTCACCCATGCCATTGTATATATCAGTGCTCTTCTTTCTATTGACCATACATCAGGTGTTCTCTTCTTTAATATTTTATTGTATTATTTTTAGTTTATGTGTATGAGTATATTGCCTGCATGTAAGTATACCGTCCCCATGTCATGTGATGCTTGCAGAGGCCAGAAGAGAGTGTCAGATTCCCTAGAACAGGGATTAAGGATGGTTATTAGTTGCCATGTGAGTGCTGGGAATTGAATCCAGGTCTTCTGCAAGAGCAGACAGTGCTCTTAACAGTTGAGCCATGTCTCTAGCTCCTTGACCATAACTTATGTTGGTGTACCCTAATGCTATTATTCATCCACTGATTATGGGAATTCATGTTGTATCTAGATTTTATCAAATCAAAACCAGCAAAAGCACAAAGCAGAACAAATAAAAAGCACTGTAAACATTTGTCTTTCAAACATGGTTTGAGTGTGTTTCCTCCAAAGGGTCAGATTTTGAAAACGTGGCCTTCAATGGGCAGTGTGAGGTGTGGAACCTTTGGAGGTGACTCCTAGTGGGTTGGTCATAGGGATATTTACTCAATGGGAATTAATGATGGGCTGAGGAGTAAATTAGTTCTCAAGAAAGTGGGCTGATACAAAGTGAGTCAACTTATGAAGCTCCTGGCTTTTTCTTTACACGGCTAGTTCACCTTTCCACTTTCCCATATTGTAACACAAACAACGTGCTCCTGCCAGGATGTCAGCACCAGCTCTCAGACATCCAAAATTGGAGCTAAATAATGATCTCTTTTAAAACCATCAGCCTTGGGTTGGGCGTGGTGGTGCTCACCTTTAATTCTAGCACCTAGGAGGCAGAGGCAGGTGAATCTCTGTGAGTTCAAGGCCAGCCTGGTCTACATAGTGAGTTTCAGGCCAGCTGTGGTTACAGAGAGATACTGTTTCAAAAAGATCAAAACAACAGCAACAAGAAAACATCAGCCTTGGGTATGTTATAGAGTGAAACAAAACACATTATAAAATATGTGGGTACGAGTTTTAAATTTTGGTGGTGGAGGGAGGTAGAGAGTATATTTTAATTTGTCTTTGCTAAATATCTAAGGGGAGGAATTCTCGGCACTACATTTAACTTTTATTAACCGTTGCCAAACAATTCTCCAAAGTGACATCATTTTCCATTTCCTGAAGCAATGCATGAGACTTCCAGTTGTTCTATAACCTTATCAGCATATATATTGTCAGTTTTGATTTAATCATTCAAATAAATAAAAGCATTATGGGAGTTCATAGGAATTATAATCATTTGTTTCTGAATAACTAATAATGTTCAGTATATTTATATATTTGTTTTTCATATATATTCTTTTTTGTATTTGACTTATTATTTTTATTTTGTGTATGAGTGTTTTGCCTGCATGTATGTAAGTGCACCATGTGCATGCAATGCCCACTGAGGCCAGAAGAGGGTGTCAGATGCCCTGGAGCTGGAGTTTCAGATAGTTGTTAGCTATAATTTGGGTGTTGGGAATTGAACCTGGGTCCTCTGGAAGATCAGTGCTCTTAACCTCTGAACCACCTCTCTGGCCCCATATATATATTAGAAAATTGTTCAAGTACTTTAGTTATTTTAATAGTTTTATTTGTCTTAATATTTTTAAGCTGTAAGTTCTTTATAAATGCAAAAATTATGTGTGAAATTCTTAAAAACAAAAGATATTTCAATGAAGTGAAGGGGCTTTGTATCTTTCTTTCCTTGTTTTCTACAAAGGTTATCTCAAACACGCTTTTTCTAGGGGGTAAAAGACAAGCCCAGCTTCAGCATCTCATTGAAACGGAGTTTTGTGAAAATGGGCTACTCATTATAATAAGAAGCTTAGGGCAAGTGGGTGCTGGGAACTGAATCCAGGTCCTCTGCAAGAATAGCCAGTGCTCTTAGCCTCTGAGCCATCTCTCCAGGCCCATGGAGTATATTCTTGATATTATATTTAACATTATGATATTATTGCAATAACTACAGTGTAAAATCTTGACCCGGCCTTCTGTCACTGCTTTCTGAAGTTCTCTTTTATGCATCCTATACATGCCCCTTCACAACCAGACTCCATACATGTCAATAAGTCCTTTGCAGTCAAAGAAGAGAGAATTGGAAAACAGACCAGAAAATAGTCTGACATTAACTATATACTAACGTTCTCAAAAAACAGCTTATCTAATATCTTGGGAATGCGATTTAAGGGGCACATTATCTTAACAATACAAGCTATTAAAGGCAAAGACACAATGTATGCTTTTTATTGTTAACTCTATTCTAAAAACTTCAGTTTCAATAAAGGAGCTGACCTGAAATGCTTCCCCATGGGGCAAATGATCCAGAATATCTGTTGTTACTTTCCAGACATTTTCAGTGTTTTTATTTCTATCACAGTGTACAAAATAGAAAGTCTGGATTAAAAGTACGTGCATATAACCCTTCATTCTAACAGCCTAACATTCAGTCCAACAGGGAGGTGAAACCTCACAAAGCATTCAGTTTCCGTTCACCTTCATGAGAATGTCTGACCAATCAATGACTGAGAAAATGACAGGGACAGGAGAAGAGAAGGGAGAGAAAATAAATAAACCTGAGTTCTGTTTCTGTTCACAAAGATCTCCTCAAGAAGATTATCAGTTCTTCTAACCTGACACCTAAATACAATGTTTTTTATCACATAATGACCAAACAGAGACCCATCTGAGCAGTACCCACCGATACCTCCCCATAACAGTTCCTTATGATTGTCATGTGGCCTAAAAACCCCTATAGCACAATATCCATACACACAGAGGCATTCCCCCAAAACTAACACAACTAGCTTCAGTACGCATTTACTGAATGCAAATTTTTATGTTTTTCCTTATTCCTTTAAAGAGCCACTGCAGTTGATATGAACATTATGTGCATTTTATGGAAACTAACTTGAGAATTGCAGAAGTTAATTAAATAATCTTGTCCAAGGGTACACATATAGAAGGCAATAGAAAAAAATTAAATGCAAATATTTTACTCTGAAAGCTTTTCTTTAGTTATGCATGATGGGACTTTCAAAGGTTAACTCTCTTATTACTTAGCACACAGTAGGCTTATAATATAAAATGTCAACTAGTACATTAGTGGATCTGAGCTCTTCAGGATAAACTCGGTGCTTCTAAAAAGCACAGCTTGTTGTAGCCAGAAAACCAATTAGGAAAA
>NW_008359442.1:6942836-6982633 GCF_000622305.1 Nannospalax galili | reverse complement strand
GGGGGGGGGGGGGGCGGTGGGCAGCTTATGAGGATTAAGAAGGTATAACAAAAATCAGGAAGCAGGCCTAATGAGAAAGAAATTTAATATACTTTGCCTCTTCTTCAATTCGTTTTGTGTTTGCTATACTCATATAGGAATAACTAAGTTTGTTTTGGTTTCTTATTGCAGCCCCTCCCCCCCACATAGACTAGACATGACTCACACTTCTTTAGTGAACCATGAAACCAGAATAGTTTATGTAAAGACTATAAAAAGGATGGATTACTAGTGAAGGCAGATGAATCAATGTACCATATGGTGTTAAACGCTATAGATGTCTTTAGAAGTTATTGACGAGACTATAGGCACAGCATTATGAAAGAAAACTTACCAAATACATGAATTTAAAGAATGACTGATTTTGTTTGGCCTCTAAGAATTTCATCTGTACCTAAGGTCCAGGTAACATAGTGAAAATGAAGGCAGAGAGAATACCAATGCATCTCTCATATCTTATCAGCAACACTTCCTCATACAACACATGCTGATTAACACAGACAGTCACAACTGGCTAAAATGTAGAGAACTAGAGGCTGCAGAGTGAGTGACCACAGATAAAACTCCTACATTAAACCTCTGTCACCCAGGGCTCAGGGACAATTCCAGAAGAGGTGGGTGGAAAGACTGTAAGAGCCAGGGGTGGTGGACGACCACAAGAAAACAGTTTTCCAGACAGCTAGGAAGTTGCTCGTATGAACTCACAGCAATGAGGGCAGCACACACAAGACCCATGCAAGCTCAAAGCAGACAAAAACCAACACAGAATGGAGAAATGGGTAAGATGCTCCAACCTTAGCTGAGAAACTACTGGCAACCAATGATGACTACTGGGAGAGGGAGGGTTGGTTTGTCTTAAATTAGCAACATTAAGTAGGTTGGCCTGGCTCCAGTGGATGGACTCACAACGAAGGATATTTGGGGACACAAACTTGATTTGATAGGCTTTACCGTATATGACAGAATGCATAAAATTAAGTGTTGGGGGTATAGGATAATAGACAGGTGAAGAGGTCTAAATATGCTCAAAAAGAATAAAATTTTTGAAAAGTCAATAAAAAATTTTAAGAGGAAAAAATGTATTTCATGCACTAAGCTTAAATGTAATCTGGTGACTTCTGAAATACCACACAAAAGAAAATTAAATGTGAACATAAAAAAGCTGACTTCAAAGATGTACATTGTAAAGTGTTTTAAATGAATATATATATGAACCTATTTTATGAGGAAATGATGTTCATAAGAGAAAATAGTTACATTTTATAAATGATATTCATAAGAGAAAATAGTTACATTTTAATTGTTTACAAGAGAAAATAATCACTGAATAGATAGACTGACGGGCAGAATAGCACAGTCCAAGTCCATCATTTTACTTAATGAAATCAGAAGTCTAAGTGTTTCGTACAACAAGCACATTTATACCGTCAGGCTAGAGTTCTTCTTGAATAGCAAACTGCCCCTAAGATTTCATGAACTAAAAAGTATACTAGTAATTAGTTTAGTCTGTTTATATTTTAAGTTAATATAAATACATATTAACAGATCTAAAGATAAAAAGGCACCTTGACATATGCTTCTATTAACTGAATCTTTCACACTCACCCTTCATATGTTAGTGACTGACATGTTTCCGTCTTACTGCATTCTGTTAATCAGGATTTAATTCTTAAACTTTCCATAAATTCTTTTACTCTATTCCTAGACTGCTGCCCAAAATTTTTATCAAATTCACTGTAAAAGTTGCAGACATACTCAAAGCTCTTCATAAAATGTTTTCATTCCTGATAAAATGCCACGAGTTCCTTTACACATTAGTTATAAAAGAACTGTTTCTCTGTCACACTGTGGACGAGGCAGGAAATCACTCTATACTTCGCAGCTACATCACCATCTCTTATAAAACATACTCTTCAATGATAATTATACATGAAACATTCTCTCTTTGTTCTTTCATTTGTAAGAGAAATTTTTATGACTCTGACAAAGAAGGGAGACGCTAAGCATTTTGCAAATTTTGTGTGTGCATGTGTGTTTGTGTGTGTGTTCAAGTGTAGGCAAATGTGTCTGTGCAAATGTGCGTGCATGTGAAGTCAAGAGGAAAATCCCTGATGCTGTTTCTCAGTTGTATCCACTATGTTTGTATGCCTGCCACTGCTTGTGATAGGGTTTCTTATTGGTCTAGAACTCAAAGAGGAGGCTAGGCTAACTGGCCAGTGAACCCAGGAACCTCCTGTCTCTGGTTCAACGGCCCTAGAATTAGAAGCCTGTACTAGAATGTGCAGCCTTTTATGTGGGTTCTGTCCTTGGGCTTGCAAATCAAGGACTTTATGAAGCTGTCTCCCCTTTCCCTGGTCTGCTTTGCAAATTTTGTTTCTTTAACAGGCATTTTAAAATTCAACTCATTCCTATTTTCTTACTATTGTTATATTTTTCCAGAGTACCAACCCTCAACATACACATCAGCATAACCTAAAAGACAAAGTTCGTTTGTTTTACTTTAAATATTTTTGACATGTTATTTGTTTCAGCCACAGTTGTAAACTCGTGCTTACCATTAATTTCAAGAGTGGGACTTTCACTGTCTCTGCTCACAGAGGAAAAGTCAAGCCAATGAATCTGATCACTCTGGTAGAGCTAAACCCAGGCAGTATGAATTTAAAAGCATGCACTGCACTCTTAAAAAAAAAAAAAACAAAAAAACACTGAAATGAGTTGTTTAAAAGTAAATTTGATAAAAATGTGATCTATCTTTTCCTTATATTAAATTTAAAGACCAATAATGAAACAGCATTTCAGACTTTTATATATCAAGATGCCAGTTGTCTGCATTCTTTAATATAGTAGTGAGTCGCTTAATGAAAGAGATATACTTTAAGTAATTCATCATTAGACAATATAATTTTGTGAGCACTGAAGAGTGTGCTTGCACAAAGTAAGAAGGCCAGGACATTGCTAAGCAACACACTCTCATGGGATCACCACTGTACATGTAGTCTATTCTGACCAAAACATCATTATGCAACACATGACTGTTTCTCTAATAAGTACATGTGAATACATTCACACACAAATCAACTACTTGAGGTTAACTTTCAGATACATTTCATCTGCTATTCCTCAGGAACCCTCACTCACTTCCCAACTATACTAAATCACCTAGTCATCAGCCTTTAAATTGATGCAGGTTATTACACATTAAGAATTTAGAGGCTGCCTAGATGGCTCATTGGGAAAAAGAACTTGCCATCAAGTTTGGCAACTTGAGTTCAATCCCTGGGACCAACATGGTAGAAGGAGAGAACCAACTCCACAGCATTATCCTGTGTCCTCCACACATAAATAATGGCATGCCCTCACACACATACGTACGTACACACAAAATAAATAAACAAAATGCAATGGAAATTCTTCAAAAACTTTCCTCTCCAGGAAATAACAACCAGAGTGGCATGGATAAATGTGGAGGTGAAGATCTAAGCTTTTAAATGTTCCACAACAAATCTCATCATATTCAGAGAAATGGCTGTTAAAGTGTGTCTTTATAAGATGAATTTCTAATCTAAATTCAGTTCGCTGTTGGAGAATGCATTAGTCCTGTAGCTTGTATCCAAAGAATGGTCAATTAATATGAACAGATAATTACCAAAATCACAATGTGAATTCTATATGTTATCAACATGTGAGTTTTAAAACAGTACAAGTGCAAATTTGGGATTAAAGTTAAATATAAGAACAAAACCTGAAGATTAGCTACGTAAAAAGTATAGAATGCACAGGATAACCTGACCTTGCTTGGTAATCTTGGTAATCAAACAGAACAGTGATATGGTTATACAGAGCTTTATATTTTTCCAAAATTCATTCTCAACAAGATTTTCAGCTTTAACTATTAAAGTCACTGATGCTGAAAGTGTTTGTGTTCAGGTCAGAAGAAATATAGGGCAATAGTCTTGAATATAAAAGATCATTCTATCAAAGAAGTACATTGATGGAGACATTCTTACCTGAGCCTAAACAATCAATATGCGACTTACTATTAATTTGAGAGAGAGCTGCCTTGCTTCACGGGTTAATTAAAGAGTGTAAACAGAAAACAGAAAAATAATACGTTGTCAAGCTGAAAATGATCTTAAGAGATCACTTAATCTTGCCTTCAAGTTTTCTAGATGAGAACACCGAGAGAGTAACACTGACTACCCCAAGGCGACACTGCAAATTAGAGGAAGAGATGTGATAAAAGGTTCAGAAGGGCCTCAGTCTGAGAGAACTGCACTTGAAAATGGGAGAACATTGGACGGCGCCATGGACTTTTACTGAACGCCTCGTCCCATCTCTACTTATTCTTCAGCATAAATGCTGCAGACAAATACTGACTGTCTATGGTACAAGCCAGCTCATAGAACAGCAATAAATCTTGGATGACTAAGCAAAGGCCTCAGCTACTTTAAAACTGGCTTGCTTTAATCTCTATGTTGTCATTCTCAGGGTAGAGAGGCACCTCAAATGTAATAACTTTTAGCTTTGTAGAAAATTCAGATTATTTCGGTAGATATGTATTTAAATAGGTTTGGGACTTCAAACTCCAAACATCAGCATATAAAGCTATTACAGAGGAGGAAAGTCTTGGCTATGTGGAATACAGATGACTTTGATAATGAATAGTGAAAAGGTTCTGCAAGGAAATATCTTAGAAGGACTGAGCTCCCATGACTAAAATGAAGATGGGGAAAATAAATCAGTGCCTGGTGTTGAAAAGTGATGAATGGAATGTCTGATGGGATAGGGACGGACGGTGCTACTTTAATTCTTATTTTTGTTGTACAGTGAAACAAATGCATATGTGCTCTCCTCGGACAATATTCAGATAAAGGAACTGTCATTTTATATTGTTTTCTCAGAGAAGTGTGCACACAACAGACACTGAGATGAGGCTGACAGAAGGTGGGCTTACCTCTCCCTGCCAAACAGACTGAACCATTTAAGGAAGTACATGGTCAGTTCCAACCAATATAAGTTTTGAATGCATATATCCTTACATTTCTATGTAAGTATGCAGTCACTTATCACCTTCAATTAGTGTCAAATATAGCAGAGAAAATGGAAAAAATTCTGGAATATGACTGAGAAAATCTGAGTTCAAATCACACATACCAAGAGACACAGTGCCAGACAGGAAAAACCTCCCTTCTAGTTGTTGGCCAGGATAGTCCAAGAGGTTCCCCCAAATAACACAGGCTATTGCCACAGCTCTTGATTGCCTCTCAGAGCTTGAAGCTAAGACCCTATTGAAGATAGGCCATACTTCAGACACAGGACTTGGAGCAATGGAGCTGGAACTGACCTGGAAGTCGCCTCCCTGAAGGCTAGCTCTCATAGAATCAAAGACTACTATAGAAGCTGCTAAAAGAGAAAAACGATCTATGGTCATATTCAGCTGTAAAGGCCTAATAACCGCAGCGATGACCAAAACGATCTCTATTGGTGCAGGAGTGGTACTTTTATCTTAGAGATAATCAACAGCTGTCTAATTAGACTTAGGCCCACTCAGTGGGAGAGAACATGTGTAACACTGTAAACAGTTAAGTACACATGACAGAGAGGTCATAGACTCTAAAGAAAACCCTACATCTGACATATCCCTAGACAAACATAATTTCTTACTGTATGCTCTTATATTTATAAACAAGTATAACTCTCACCACTCATTGAAGAAGCTTTTTACAACAGATGGAGACTATTACAGAGTTCCACAACTGGTCTAACACAGACAAACTGTGGGATTCCCTAGCCCTAAGCGATGCAACTTCCACACCTAAGACTCAGGGAACAAGGCGAAAAAGGGAGCAGAGAGAATATCAATGCTTCTCTCTACTCTCAGCAAAGCTTCCTCATACAACACATGATGATTCACACAGAAAGCCACAATTGGCCAAAATGTAGAGAATTAGAGACTGCAGAGTGAATGATCACAGACAAAACCTCTACATTAAACCTCTGCCACCCAGGGCTCAGGGACCATTGCAGAAAGACTGTAAGAGCCAGGGGTGGTAGATGACCACAAGGAAACAGAGTTTTTCAGGTGGCTGGGACTTGTTCATATGAACTTACAGCATGATGACAGCAAGCACAAAACCCAAGAACACTCAAAGTGGACAAAAACCCAGCACAGAAGTGGGGAAATGGGTAAGAAGGCCCAAACCTTAGCTGAGGAACTACTGGAAGCTGATCACTGGTAAGTGAGGGAGCATTGTTCTTTTTTTAAGCTAGTGACACTAGATAGACTGATCAGGTGCAGTGGTTGAACTCACACCGAGGGACATCTAGAGACACAATCTTGACTCACTAGGACTAAATGTATATGACAAAGTGCATGAAATTCACTCTGTGAGGGGTATGGGAAGGTACAGATAGAGGAGAGCGGTCTAAATATGATCAAGATGTACGAAATACATAAAAATTAAATTTAAATATTTAAAAACAAATTGCACATCTTCATTTACAGGGCTTCTGGCTTTCAGCAAGTCAATGGCTTCAGGATTCTAGAGCTAGAAAGAAAAGTTGTTAGGAGCAACCTCCTTATTTCATAGATTAGGATGTACACAAAAGAGGAGTGCTGAAAACCTGGCTGATCTAGGACCCTGCGACATCCACGCAAACATTCTGTGTCACCTGCTACTACAAGAGGAGCTCAAAGTAGAAATCCATAGTTCACAGATTCCTTTCGTGTCAGGGATCTTCACATGACCCAGGTTGTACGTACTCAGGAGAGTGGGAAGAGAGGTTGTGAGTCACAGTGGGTGTCTCCTGTCATAATTTTACTGCGTAGGTTGCACTTAGGCAGTGAAATGAGTCAATGAAAATTTTTCTCTTTCTTGTCAACGCTTCCAGAGTTTAAAATGTTACAAGACACTAGAATTATAAGACTCCTAATATATTGTTCATAGAAAATCATTATAGTTTCTTTAAATTGTCTTTCATATTGTGACCAAAATTGTTGTCCCAAGGAAACATTTCCAAATCTTCATTATTTAAAATGAAAAAAAGAATTTCACTTAGATAATTTAACTTAATGACAATCTGAGCAGCATTTCTGAAGGTCAGCATCTAATGGACACAAGATCTTCAATGATATACAAGTGGTTTGTCCACACTTATATATATTTATACTTTGAAATGTCATGACAATTTCAGGATGTGGAAATCAAAAGCAGCAAAAAGAGACGACCAGAGGAAAAGTACTCTCTCGAAAAGCCAAATTGGTTTAGAAAATAGCAACAGGATTAACAGCCACAGCAGCTACCCACAGCCAGACCAGAGAATATTGACGTTAAAGAGTCTTCCCAGTTTCTTTGGAAGTTTATATAGTGTTTTGAACCTTTCTTATACAGTCCTTCACATTATCTGCAATGCTAATATTTTTAATTACCATTGAATCTCAAAACCCACATAATTTTGACACTGATTTATTGACAAGTAAGTAACTGTCAGTCACTAAAACTTACACATAGACACACAAAATAAGTAATATCAGACCTTCTTATCTGTTTCATAATTAAGACCTCTTCTGCTAACTAGGAACAGGATGCTAAAATGGAGGATCCCTTTCTTATACAGCATTCAAGAAAAACCTTTCCATTCTAACGCCTTTTACATAAATCCAGGTGCCAAAATGATTTGTATTTGTTTATTCACAAACCATGCCTTAATACACTAGAGTTAATGGATCATACTTACCCCATGTTTGATTTTAGTAGGTTTTCAGAAAAGAACTTTGGTTGGAACACATCAGAGAGAAACACTGTCAAAGATGTGATTGCATGAGGATGTGTGTTTAGACTGGATGGGTGTAAATTCATGCATGGCATGAATTTAACTGTGCCAGGCTTAGAGAAGTAATCTCTGATAGCGAGATTGACTACAGAAATTATTTTAATATTCTATAAGTGAATCATTGATAGTTCAAAGAATATTTTATAAAATAAAACATTATTTTTTATTTTATAAGTTTATTTTATTTTATTTTCAAAGCTTATTTTATAAGCTTTCACACAACTCATTCAGTCACCACTGTGAATGTAACATGAACCCTCTCAAAATACAGATCTCATTTTGCACTTATAGTACATTACCAACTGGATAAATACAAATTAATACAGAAATGAGGAGGTGAGGTAGTCAGCATAATGATAGAGTTTTTGAAATATATTAGGGAGTTAAACAGTGGGTATAAAAGCTTTTTATCTTTGGGTCTTATGCATCTGCCAAAGCCTCGTGTGTTAAAGGCCTGGTCCTCAGCTGATGGGTCTGCTGGGAACTGGTGGAACCATGTGGGAAGAAGGACTTGGTGCAAAGAAATTAGGTCACAGGTCATGTGCCATTAAACCGGCTGTGGTGACTCAAGTCCTTTTTCTCTCTCTGCTTTTTGAATGCCCTGAGTTGGCCTGCTTCATCCATGAGCTCTCTCCATGGGGTTCTTGGCCACAGACCCAACCAGAACAAGGCTAAAGAACCTTGAACTGAAGCTACTGAAACCATCAACAGAAATAGGTCTTTCTACCTTTTTAGTTGATTTTTATCAGCTATTTTGTCATAGTGACAGAAATGTGATGTATATGTATATCATATATATGTATATATATATGATTTGACTAGTAATGACAAGAACATCTTCCTGTAGGAGATTAACACTACCTGGCAGACAGCACTGTCGAGACCCCTTTATACAACTTGTTCTACATGGTACCAAGTTGAAGGAGGATGGCAAAACCCATGTGAGTTACTTAATTGATTAATATGTGGTTTTTTATCTTTATCGGGGTCACTATAGTATCCCCAGTTTCTATATGGTAGATATTCAGGATAAGCTTGACACATATGACCCCCACATTCTCCAGTTGAGTTAGGAAGGAAGGTGACTGGGAGTGAGGGTATTCATATGTGGCTGGACGGTTAGAATGCGATGAGAGAGAAAAGAGGCAGTACTTCTCACAGATCTCCTTTTTTATTCTTACTCTACAGTGCAAATTTTCAGCCAGTTCTGTCACCTTCAAAATATGTATTTTGACCCAAACTCTAATCCCAGTTTGTATTCCTTTTCTACATCCATCCTGGTCCAGCACTGTATCTGCACAATGGACTAGTTCCTATCCTTATCCGACCTCTCTGGTGGACCTGTGATCTAGTCTATTATCTTTGCAAGGATTTTAAGAAAATTCCTATCACTCTTTTGTGCAAGTTCTTCTATGACTTCTGTTAAATGTAGAATGAATGAGGTCCACATTGTGGCTGGCCAGATTCTACTTAATCTGGTCTCAGCGACCATGGCAGTCTACCTCTGAGTCTCTCCTTTGTTCACTGACTGCTCGAGCATCCAAGCCAGAGCTTTACCCACTGATGTACCTCAGGCTTTGTGCATGCATACTCACCTTTTAGCATCAAAAATGCATGTTTTCTTCTTGTGTTTCTGTAAATGTCACCTTGTTGAAGGTTTAATGCAGTCTCTCTCATACCTTTATCCTGCTTTAATTTTCTTCATACAGAGCTACATAAAGCCTTACTTCATTAATACTTTCTTTCCTGCCTTAACCTGCCCATACATTCAGAGATCCGTTTGTATATGGCTATACCCTCAGCACTTATAGTATTATTCAGCAGAGGAAGAGCTAAAATATTCTGTTCCAAAGAATAAATATTTTATTTAGTCCTTACATTCCCAGAAGTTACTAACATGGCTACTATTTATAGAGAGAAACAGTAAGGTAAAAGGAGATGACACAACCATTTCTGGAAAGAGATAAAAGGATTCAGGAAATGAGGCTAACGGTTGAGGACTGGATACCTGATAGAGGATTGAAAAGAAAAATAGAAAGGAAATAAAGATAACACTTTTAATGGTTTTACTTTTTAAAAAAAATCCTTAATTTCTTCGATTTCAAAATTGTAAACCATGTACTTTGAAAAGACATTGCACTTATTTCTGTAAACTTCATTTACTTTGATAATTTTTGGACATATAGTAAACACTATAATCAATAGTCATTATTTACACAAGACAAGAAATGAGAGAAAACATGGCTTTTGATGTTTTCCATTATTTAATTGCTGCTCTATGTTTCTACTTTCACATCATACAAAAGTTTAGATTCTGACCTTCGTTAAGTCAGCCACAAATTGTAATTTGAAAGCAGGGAGAAGAGTCCTGGAGTAGAAACTGGTAGAGAGTTTACAGGCAACAGAACACATGGAGGCTTAGGAGGGAAAGAGGATCTTAATGCTTTCCCATTTTGTGGATGAACAGGTTTGGTGTTTTGGTTTTGCATATCTTTGGGGATGAATGAACTCTTTCTGCAATAAAGAGAAGAACACTCAAATCAAGTTTACTGCCTCCATATGGTTCCAACCACAGTATGCACAGTGGTAGAGTCATTGGATGGGGAAATAAAGGTATAAGTCCTTTTCCTAGAAAAGGCAATTGTGTTGGTAGAACTTTAATGAGTAAGAATTCAAAGGCAAGACAGAGTAAAAACAAAAAAGAAGAAATCAAACTCTGAGTCTCATGCCTTTGGTACCTTTCCAAAACAGCAATTTAATAAAACATCATCTGCAAGTCTTTCGTCTGCAGAGTTAATTTCATTATTTCACTATACAGTACTTAGAATAAAAAAAAAACAACAACAGATCTACACATTTATTAAAACGGTAATGAATGAATCACTTAGGCTTTGAGGTTGTACGTTAGTTTTGGTGAGTGCCCCTAAAGGGAGATCAATTAAGCATTGTTTTTTCAAACAATACCCTCAAACAAAGCATTTTTAGTCACTTTATTAAAATAAGGGTACAGAAAGCACTATAAAAATAAACTCTCCATCCACTATTCATGTGTTTTCTTTTTAAACATAGGCAACGGTCCTGTTTCATTCTTGATATAAAAAAACACAGTTTCGCACTTGATGATGTGGTTTAGGGATATGCTACCCCTAAAATAGGGAACTTTGACACATCGAAATCTGAGGTAAGAACATTCCCACCTTCCCTTGACCTGCTCCCTTGAAGGAGGTCATAAAGGTAATGAAAGATTCATTAACCTGGGTCTGAACAGGTATCTGACCCTGATGGAAGGGCACTCATCTTGGGAAAGGAGAAACTTCCTTAAGTTCCTTCTATCTGAATGGTCACAGGAAAGTAATTTGGATAAACAAGTCTCTCTATGTGTCCCCCAGTTTATGACTGTGAGGTTATAGTTTTTGTGTCTTATTTCTCCACAGCTCTCTACTTACCATCAAATGTCCCTTAAAAACATACAGATCTAAGCATTGTTTCAGGTCTTGGTTTTCTTATGAAGGCTTTAGTGTCATCAAAAGTGTATGTTAAATAGATGGATGAGCTTTTCTCTTGTTAATCTGTTTTGCAGAGGTCTCATTGGAGACCTGGACAGGTAAAAGATCCATTTTCCCACCCATGCAGATTTTCTAATGTTGTCTGATACAATACAGGAAAATGAAATTGTATATTTAATGACACAATCACATCTGCTGTTAAAATGCTTCTAGGAAAGTACTTTTCATCAATTGACACGTTTTCCTAGAAAACAGAATCATCCTGCATATGTGAGGATTTTGATTTATTTGCTGCAGTGCCTTGCTTTTCTGTTCCAAAACACAAAGTAAAATTCATATAGTGATGAATTGAATTTGTTAAAATGACTTTCCATGAGTAAAAGACACTCATTTTCCAGTGTTCATGAGGAGCTTTGCTATGAACCGGAAGATCTCTTCAATGTACAAGGAAAGGAAGTTCCAAACCAGGCCAGGGGGAGGAACGAAGAGAACAAAAGGAGATGCGTCATCGGAAGTATTACGTCATCTGTGCAAATGATACCGTATGACTTCTGAAGTGGTATTTTCTTTCATATCTAAAACTGGAATGATGAAAATTTTACTGGCCCATGTCCTTGTATCTGTGAGACTAATTTTGTGTCCTAGTGAAGTCTTTTAAGTTCTCTTCACTGAACTTTCTTCTCCAAAAAGAAGCACCAGCGGCAGACAGCCTTCATGTGCTTCTAACTCTAAATCTCTATGGATTCTATAATTTAGACATCGCAAAAGGTGCTTTTGTCACTAAGTAAAACCACTTCCTGGTTTTATGACAAATCAATTCTGTGTTCAGGCCAGTAATATACAGACTTTTCCAGCTGAAATAACTACTGAATGAGGAGTAAAGAGGAAGCTATTTTGCATATTACTATCCAGGTCTACCTAAGGTAGTCTACCAAGCTCCTCGAATATGCAGCCTTCATAAAACAAACCTAACAAAGGTCTTGAGGGAACAACCATAAATTCCTGAAAAACTGAAATCCAGTCAGTGAAATCACCAGGGGTATCAGCTGTTGAAGACAGTTAGAAGCACCAGGAATGTAACATAAGGTCTATGTTTACCTGAATTTCATTTATTATTTAGCCTGCGGCATTTAAAAACTAAAGTATGTGAAATGCAAATTGAGAGCATTCTTTTAGGTCATTTCCACATGTAATTGCAATTATGAAATATTTCATGATTAGAAGAAAATTATTAGATTATTTTAGGTATAAAATATCTTAAAGCTTCATTTTAAAAATTGATAATTTTAATCATAATAAATATATTAAACTGGTTTGTATAGTTATAGATATTTCCACATAGGATTTCTTTTTTCTTTTTAAAATTTTCTTTTGCTTATTTTTATATTATGTGTAGGAGTGTTTTGCCTGCATTTATGTAAGTGGACCACATGTGTACAATGGCCAAAAGAGAGTGTCAGATCCCCTGGAACCGAAATGATGGATGGTGGTTTTCAGCTATCATGTGAGTGCTGAGAACCAGACCTGGATCCTCTTCAAGAGCAGTCAGTGTTCTTAACTCCTAAGCCATGAACTCACTCTTCCCCCATAGGATGAAAGAAATCCTAATTTAAAAGAACAGACAGACTATAAAAGAACCAGATAAACTTGATGTACTACAATTAAGCTGTTCGTTTGCCTCTGAGCTTTCCCAGACAGGAAGCAATGGAACCCAAACATATACAACTGTAACACATTTTCTTCTATCATAAGGAAAGAAAGAACAAGAGAGAAAAGGGAAGGAGGAAGAGTGAGATTGAGCAATTGTCTCTTTAACTGTTATCAAAGAACTGATATAGAAATGAAACACCACTGCTTTCCAGTTTCAGCATGAGACAAAATAAAGTAGCTGTTATTTTCTCCTCTCTGCTTGCCATTATAACTGTCATCTTTTTAGGACACTAGAGCTCTCATTTCCAACCTGATGAAACCAATTTTAGTAATCTCTTTTCTTCCAAAATTTACCTCCACCCTTTACCTTAGAAGGACCCTCATAGTTCTTGTTTTCTGAAGAAAATTTTAGAGAAACAGCCATTTGTCCAGGTTTCTGGACCTGTAACAAAAAATCTCTACTTCAAGGCCATGGCTGACTCTTCTGGGGGTGGGGGGGCGGCTGGGATGCTCAGACAGGCTAACTGCTGATCACACACCTGCCTAACTTTTGAGAGATGAGGATGGGTAACATGCATAAGCAACTTCCAGGTGTGAAATTCAAAGAATATTTAGAACCTAAAAGAGCCTCTCCAGTCCCTAAATAAACATTTGCTTCCTACACAGGTCATCTGGGCTCTTGAATTCTCCTCTCCTCAATTCTTTTGACAAGTAATTTGTTTGCACAATGTCAGTCTAGCTGATATTTTACTGCACAACAAAATATGAAATGTTTTAAACTCATGAACATTTTATAAAATTGAGTTTCATGAAGATAACCGGTATATAGTTTTGTAAGTGAGCATCAGTTTAAGAAGGATTTGGGATTACAACCCTTGGCTATCATGTTTTATCTCACTTTCAAGTGTTGATGCAAATGTATTTGAAAAGAAAGAAGTGCCCAGTGACCAGGGGATTCACTTCCCCTAACTAAAGAATCACTTTTTCTTGTGCTAAAGTAACTGGAGGTTTGAATTAAAATGGAAAGGGTCTATCCTACCCACAGAAATAGATCAAAAGTACTAAATGATGCTAGTTTTAGACTATAGTGAAGTTTTTAATGAATGAATCCTGTCCCCCAAAGAATAACACATTGGAATATCACCACAATGGTATGTCTGTTTATATCTAGCTATTTACAAATACCACAACATTTTATTGTGATATTTCATTTCTCTCACTTTGGTTGTTCTAACCTGATAATGACCCAGATTGTGGAGTCCCACTGATAGTCCCTTCTGCTTTCCCCCACATAGTCTGCATTCCAAATTGTCATTTTTAATTCACTTCCTCTCTTCCTAAAATTAAACTTTCAATTTCTGTTGGATTTCTAGTCATGATGAATGCTAAGAATTCTCAAAACATTTAGAAATCTATTGCCAATCATAGCTGTTTCTTACAAGAACTTTGGTTTTCCTCTCATTTGGGCCAACAGTATTTATTCCAAACTTGCTCACTCCAAGACCTGTCACCTTAGCCACAGCTAAGGACTATCTGTCCTAAATCCAACACGTCCTCCAGGATTTCAATTACACTCAGCATAGCTTAAGGGGCTTCTGAGACTTAGTTTCCAGCCTGCGTCAAACCACCTTTCACTGCTTTTCCTTCAGTGCACCATGGATTCTAACCTTCTTGGTTCTTCAAAAGAACTCTTTTGAATGCTCTTTACCCTTCTCTCTCTGTCTCTTAGCCAACTCCCAGTCACAGTCAAGCCTCATCTCAGCCCTGTTGTGCTATGGAAACCCTCCTCCATTTCTTACCTCTGCGTCAAACACTGATTCTCATCTTTATCACTGTATGCGGCATACATTCCAATTGTTCCATTCATCTGCAGACTGTGAACTACAACAGAACACTGACTGCCCTTCTGATCACAGATTCAGAAACACTGCCCAAGCTCAATATCTTTAAAAATTACCTTAAATATCTTAAGTGTTTAAAATGTTCTTACTGAAAAAATTACCACCTTATAAACAAAAACTACATATCAGTAGCTTTTAACTCTATAATTCTGGTTATTGAAGTAGCTTGGCTTTGAGGTATAACTGGATATATTTTCCAGATCATTATCAGATAATTCATAGGAACTATAATTTTCTGAACTACTTCTAGAATGCAGATTTGGTAGTCAAGGAAAAAACCACTGCTTTAAGAAAATTCTGCAATTTCTACTTGGGTTTCTAAAACCTGAGTATTAAAACATATATGCTACTGGAGCTAGAGAGATGGCTCAGCGGTTAAGAACACTGGTTGTTCTTGCAGAAAACCCGGGTTAGAATCTCAGCACCCACATGGCAGCTAACAACTGTCCATAACTCCAGTCCCAAGGCATCTGACAGCCTCTTCTGACCTCCACAGGCATTGTACAACATGGGTGCATTTATATATATGAAGACAATACACAAATATACATAAAATAAAAAAATAAAAAATTTAAAAATGTTTTAAAAATATATATGCTGGTGGATCTCTGTGCGTTCAAGGCCAGCCTGGTCTACACAGCGAGTTCAGGTCAGCTGGGCTACAGGGAGACCCTGTACAAAAAGACCAAATATATATATGCTGTACCATAATTTTAATTTTTAATGGAAGTTTGATAGATATAGAAACTAGGTGAATATGCTACTCTTCATGAAAGTGTGTCATTTATGAAAGCCAAGCTCCTGTGTCAAGACAGCTGAAAAATTAGTGGTTGTTAATAAGTCTGCAAATAATTTTGTCACCATTACACATTATAAGAAAGCACTTTTCCCTTATTATTTTGTGTTATAGATATTAATTTCCTAATTTTTAGGGGAAGAAAGGGTTTATTTCATTAGAGTCCATCACTGGTGACAATTTCTCTATTATTAACTGAAATTATTTTGTGCAATTACTGATTCGATAGTTTTTTGAAAAAGGGGAAAATATTGGTTATTAAATAGATGAAATGTATTTTTCAGTGGACATTTACTTTTTAGTTTTTTATTGGTTCTTCAAGAATTTTAAACAATGTATTTCGATCACATTCATATCACTCCCTCATCTCCACCCCCACCTTGCTACACCCCAGCTTGATTTCCTCTATTCTCATTTTCCTCTTTTTAATGGTCTATTGATATAGTCTAATCTGTGTTCCCCAAATGCTTTCAGATTTATTCCCTGTGGTCTGATCAACCTACCAGACTTTACACCCCTAAAGAAAATCGACTCTCCCTCTCCCAGCAGCTCTCAATTGCCAATAGCTACTAAGGTTTGGAGCTCTTAGCCTTCCTCCCCCATCCACGCTGGGGTTTTGACTGGCTTGGGTTTGTATAGGTCATGTGTATGCTGCCACAAGTGCTATGGGCCCATGAAACATTTACTTATTAAATTTGGTAAATTCTGTGAGAAAATATTATCACAAAAGATAGTGAGCCCAAATATTGAAAAATCCTTAAGAATAGTTGACAGGATAGGAAATAATTCTAATATTTCCTTCTTTGCAAAGGCTATCATTTTACAAGAATATTGTTTGACTATTGTTTGAATACTGTTTGACTATTGGAAATTATAAAATTTCCTCATAAAAGAGAAAAAATATAAAGAAAAAATTCTTCTACAGAGAAGAAGGTGCATAGTCCAGAAATGGATTACCAAATGAAGAAAATAATAGTAGGAAACAAGAGACGTTCAATGGATACTAAGATTTGCCCACAATGCTCCAATAAAATATTTAGAAACCATATTCAATGGATGTCTTTTGGTCACTTACAGACACCCATCATTGTATGGGGAAATGTATCCACACATATGTGAAAAAAGATCAAACAAAAATAATACAAAATTCAAATAAATTAAAGCCAAACTTAATTCCAAGTCAAAGAAGGAATAGACTTTAACAGCAATTCAAATGCTCTTATGCTCACTACAAAGAAGGGCTGCCCCTTTACACTGCGTGTGCATGACTCCACAGCATCTCCATGACATAGGCAAAAGCTCTGAGTTGTGAGAGTAGGGGGTCAAGAAGAAAACCTGGGGTATGCAGGCAAACTGGGCTTACATTTATATTTTCTCTTTCCTTTCTAAATACTCTGAACCTTATTTTTCCTAAATGCTAGATGAAAATAGCTAGACAAATCTATGTTTAGTTTTGACACAGAGATAACATAAAGAAATTTATTACAGCAACTATATACCTATGTAATAGACAACCAAAAATACCAACTTGCCTACAACAGCACAGGGCATTTCAGAAGAGGATTGATTTTTCTTATTATATCATTTTAATTGTGTATAAATGATACTCAATGGATACATAAAGCTATCAAAATAACACCCAATTTACAATACATTAACTTCTCATGAATGCTTATAAAAACAAAACATTTTATTAGTTTATTTTAGAAAATGTGTACTCAAACACTTCTACTTTTCAAGAGATTGTTTTTAATTTAGAAATAATATTTGAGTCATTTGCTGGATAAATCATATTATCATTTTAATATTATGCATTTTGTTTAGACTAGAAATAATCTGAATGACATAGTTAATGAAACTTGGGTCCATTACGGCAAAGTAAATAGACTGAAAGCAAAAAGCTGGACCCAATCAGCTAACTATTCTAGTGAATATCTTCAGTTACTATTATGAGTAGGTAAATAGCCTAAGCAGTCTGAACAGAGAAAGCAAAATCTTAGTTAAGCCCTTCATCTCCATCCTTTGAGGTTTATATGGAAATGCAGTTATGCACGCACTGGGATTTGATCTGCAGTTACCTCACAGCAGCTACATTTTTGAGGATGAAATAAAAGAGCCATTTGGGGTTAGATGTGAAAAACTTGACACAAAAAATGCATATTAGGAAGCTGGAAAATGAGTATGCAAATCAGCTTATCCACACTGGAGAATCCATAAAGATGAGCTGTTTTCAAAGTATAGACATCATGGTGTAGCATAAGATAAGGGTATAAAAGGAACAGGGAGGAGATGAATGGCTTAGCTGAGTCATCCTTTGCAGTTTTCAATAGGAATTTGGATTGTCGGTTACCATTATGCTGGCACAAATTTAGACCAATTAAAGAGCCAATTAAGTAATTACTGATAACATAAATGTGAATAAAGTAGATGAGGAAATTTTGTCAGTCATCTGGAACTTCTCCGATATTTCAGAATTTTCATTGGGTAAGCAGACCATATTATAAGAATAATATGCCTTATTATGAAGCCAATTTGACACTCAGGGTTGCCAAGTCAGCTATCTCCTATTTAAGGCAAGCTGGGTGAGCATAGGGAGAAATGGAAAAGAGGGTAAACTTAGAATAGATCACTTTGCTGTGGAGAAACCTTACCCAAGGATCCAAACCCTGCATCTTGCCAGTATCCTTTCATAGTTATGAAGAGAATGACCCAGCTGACATGCATGTCCAAGTTGAGCTTACTTTACTTTATTCCAGTAGTATGGTTTTGCACTAAGCAACATGCCATAAAGCATAAAGTTTTATTCAAAAAACAGAATTATACAGGATTATACTCCAGACTTCTTTATGTAACTTCAGAATACATCCTGCATGGTTCACATTGTATTCTGTTCTGATAGCATAAAGATTCTTCTCAAACAGGTTGTTCAAGTTGATATTACACCCTCGGAGTATTACACAATGCATCTCATCTTCTGAAATGGACTATTAGCTTGACATTTCAGAACAGTTTGATAGAAAATCCCACGAGAATTGCTGACCTTTGTTAATATGCCCTTGTACTTGTAAATTTTGTGTTTGCAACAATGTACATAGACTTTTGCGCACTTTTAATTTGTTTATGAACATATTCATACCATTTTATATGTCTTTATTTCAAATTATATAATGAGTCATCATATATGATTCTTTCATGGACTATTTAACCAAGTACAATATACAATAAGTGTGAGTGCTAATATATTTGTAAGAGTTACTTGAATATTTCTGGACATTTTTGGACGTAGATATACTATCTTAAAAGATATACACACTTTAATTTTTGTAGCTACTATTCAACTGTCCCTATAAAGAACTGTAGGAATTTACATTCTGCCCAAGTATGTACAAGAATCTGAGACTATTTCCCCACACCTCAGTCAAACGTAGATACGATGGTGCTCCGTCATCTCAACCAACCAAGCAAGATGCAGTACCTTAGTATAATGTACATTTCTTCAATTATTGAGAACAAGCTTCTTTTTAAGTTGATGAGCAACTTGGATTTTCTTTTAAAGAACTTCTCTTTTGTTTGCTTGATCTTTGCTATTAATATTCTCTCCTCTTAATATCTTTAAATTCATCATATTTACTAAAAATTATTGATTACCCTACTGGAGGTCAAGCTCCATTAGCACATAAGTGTTATGCTGAGGATTTCCAATTAAGTGAAGAAACAACTGGGACAATATATAACTATAGTATAAGGTACAGAATGTAAGAACAGGGTCTGCAGAAAGGGGCACTGGGTCTGCAGCAGACCCAAGGGTGAGCAGAAAGAAGAATCAGGGAGGACTTCACAGAGAAAATATAATAGGTGAGTTTTGAATGACAGATGGAACTTTATTCAATAGAGATCAGCCAGAAAGCATGAGGTCTGGAGAGAACAGCGCTAAGAAGGCCCCAAGACATAAATGAAAATATGCCTCATAATATAAAAATTGATTGGTTTGGTTCACAACGTTTCAGACAGGAGAGAATGATAAAAAATGAGACTGGCCAAATAAATAAACCAATTTACAGAAGTGCTTATCTGACATGCTTTATCCTTTAGCCAAAGCAGAAATGTTATCCTTAAGGGATCAAGCCAACAGCGGAGGGATGATGGCTTTGGAGAGTGCGTAATGCACAGTGCCTAAGATTAGGAAAATGGCAAGGAGGCCACAGTAAAAGGAGGTAGGATCAACAGAATCCAGTGAACTTGGTCACGAAAAGCATATGATTAGTCTCTTCATTGTCCAACTTCTGGTGTCACCGCTCATTTCTGTGGTAGCGTTTACTGCATGGCATGAAGCCAAGCCTGAGCTAGTCCAACCAATGAGAAGAGAATTTGTGCTTTCAAGTCATGAATCAGTATTTCATCAATGCATAGTGTTCCACACAAAAATACACCGCCAAATTTCCTCATCTCCTTGTGTTCACACTTTATGCCAAGATAGACTCAATATTTGTTAGTCCAATATTATTTTTTTCCTACTCAGTTCCTATAACCTCCTAATGGCTTATTGCAAACTGTTTTCTTTTGATATGGAAGAATCCAATGATTAGAGTAATTTGAAATGATGAAGCCTTCATTAAGAGTGAAAACAACTCATTAACTAATTTTTAAAGGATCCATGTTTCTCCCTCTTAATAAGTGTATCATCATTGTACTGGCCTTTTTTTCAAATGCTAGGCATCATTTTCATGACTATTGGAAATGCACCTTACGAGCTCCCCTAAGAGCATGCATGTATATCCTATTATACATCTCTTTCACTCTGATTAATACTGAGTTTTATTCATATTTTGATGCCTGTTTTTTTTAGGCTTGTATTTGGCTTTCAGCACTTTGCATCTGCTACTAAACATGTAGCCTTCTGGTACTGAGAGCATTGTGGTAAACATTACCTAGGAGCTAATAATCTCACCCCTTTTGACTGATTGCTTCTTAGCAAGGAGTTTAGAGTCATGAATGACAAAATAACAAACAGATCAAAGATGATGACACATTTCTAGTTTGTGAATCTAGTTCTTCTGGGAAACCCAGAACAAAACAGGATATCCAGAAGCACCTAATTTTAATTTTATGGCTACTTTGATTGTTGTTTAGTTTTTTTATTTCTTTCTTTGTTTTTATTTCTAAACAATTTTTCAGCCCTCTCATTTCATCCTCCAGGAAGAATATATATCAGTGTCACAGTCCCTTTCACCCAAAGTTCTATTTCCCTGAAGAACAATGACAAAGGGTATAAATGGGGTGAGGTGTAGGTCAAAGTCCTCTGATGCTGCTGCAGTGCAGTAGTGCAAGAACAGAACTGCCTACCTGACAGGGACACAGCACCAGGGACATCCCAGGGATGCCACAGTGAGCAGGAGGAAGTCCAAGTACAGTCTGAGACGCAGGCAACTGCTGTAACCTGAGTTCAACTACATTCAAGGAAACATGAGTCAGGGCACTCTACTGTGTAAAGAGGGCAAGAGCAGTTACCTCAGGGCAAACATAAGCATGTGGGTAGAGTGAATTACATCAATGTGCGGAACAGGAAATTGAGGCAGGTGCAGATACTCAAGGACCGAGTACCCCGTGACAGTTGGAACCACACTGGAAAAAGTTTATCTTTTCTGACAATGAGTAGTTTGGGAAGGTGTTTATAAAGCATGTTGTTTTAAGGTATTGTCAACTCAGGTCTTGGCAATTTTTCTTGTTAAAGGTTTTCCAAAAAGTACATTTAGTTACATAACAACAGAAATGAAAAAAATCAAATGCCGTTTAGACCAGGCTCCTGATCAGAAAAGGTGACTTTAAATTTAAGACAGGCAGTAACCTATCTAAGCTTTAAGCTATTGTTAAACATCTTCAAGGACAGATTCACCCAGCACTTTTCCTGGCCTGCTCTTACATTTACGCAAGCTCATAAAGGGAATACATTTTTCTTCTCTTTTTTTTTCCTGCCAAAAACAACATGTTTAAATCCATTTCTATCATTGGTCTTCTGTGAGCCAAAATACCACAACAAGTACTCTTTATTTAATTCAAAATATTTTTTTCCAGTTCATATTTTTGTAGAAAATTTTTCCTGTGTACCAAAGCACTATCAGGGCATTTTCCTTTACACAGTTCTGGGGCACTTAATTACAAGCACTAGTGAGAAAGAAGCACTCTTTCAGCCACTGGATAACAATAGCCTATGAATCTTAGGAAGCCACTGTGATGCAATTTCTCAGATAATGGAGGAAAATTCACAAGTCAGAGAAAGACAAGACACAGATGGAGCATGTATGAATGGAAAAGTAGGGGTGCTGTGTGGAGAAGCAGACTTCGACAGTTGGAATATTTAGGGACATAAGCTGTTAGAGGGCAATTGGCAGCAGTAGGAGTCAGAGTCCAGGCTCTTGAAAGCACAGAGACTGAATGTCAGACCAGTTTCACAGAAGGGGGATCTGGGAACTCTGGAATATTTCATGCTCATTGAAGATTCTTTCTCTCTCTCTCTCTCTCTCTCTCTCTCTCAGATAAAAGCAATTCAAGGTGATACCAACAGTGTAGATTTCATTTACCCGAAAACATAGCAAGAAGAAATTAAGTTATATCATCAGAGAAAGGATTTGCATTAAATCAAGGTAAGGAATTCTGCCCAGGAAAAAGTTACTAAACAGTTAAATAGAATTCTGAGAAAGAGAACACTGATATCACATTAGCTAAAACAGACATTGCTGAAACACAGATTTCTCCTAAGCGATTGTAAGTAGAAGATACACAGTTGTATGCTTTTTTTAAAAGAAGGGATTATAAATGAAGGAATTGGACTCATGAGTCCCACAGCTTTAGCTCATAAGCACTCCACCAACTCCTACTGTGTAAATGTGGGGATTTTTCAAATCTGTCTGTGTCTTAGCTTTCTTATCTTAAAACTTGTCAAAATACTATCAACCTTATGGGCTGTGGGGTGAGTTAAATGAACTAATATGGGTAAAAAGCATTAAACAGTAATAGTGTATACAACATGGACAGCATTTAAGGTTTAACTAATGTTGATGTTAGATGGGGAAAGTTTCAATACAATATGGTAAACTGAAGGTGGAATTGAAGGATCACTATACTGCACAGGCCTAACTGCAATTTCCTCCTCTCCTCTATGGCTCAAGGAAAAAGTTAAAGAGCTCTCTCTCTCTCTCTCTCTCTCTCTCTCTCTCTCTCTCCATACACACACACACACACACACACACACACACACACACACACACACAGCCCTCTCTCTGTCATCCACCCATTTTTTGCTCTAATATTTTTTTCCAAGGAGTGATTATTTTCTTCTTTCTCGTACTAGTCTCTTCCTCAGTCTCCTGTTTTGTTTACTTGACTTTTCAAGCTTCTCTAAGATCTCCAGTCCCTCCATCTCCATCCTTACTACTGTCGGCAGAAAACACCCTGTGACACACCAGCCTAAATCTGTGTTTTCTTTTCTCTATCTAGGACGAAATACAAATATTTGTGCCATGAAAATGAGAACTGTGTTCAGAATAGCATCCTTGTTCTTCAAGATGGAAGGTGTCCCTCATCCTCCTTTTTGAAATGTATCTGTGAAAGTAGGCACAGCTCTTGGCAGAGACACACAGTTCCTAGAAGAGACTTATCCTGATTTCTGACACTGTACCTTTGCCTGTGCGCATGTGAAGGAAATCAGTACAGACAGTAGCAGGATATGTGATATGTGAAATTCGGGGGGGGGGGTGTCTTTAAATGACAGACTCCAACAATGCAAATTGTGCTAACAAAAAGGCTTGTTATTTTAACACTATGACTTCAATTTAAATAAACACTGTAAGAAACAGAAATCTAGTGAGCCATTGTGCATCAAAGACTGTATAATAGAATCTAGGCAGTGAGTTCTGCTCTGAAATTTAAGTTACTTAGTTATTAAAGGCAAAGGTGTTATAAATTCTCCACTGTTACATTACAAAGGCTTTCTTCTATTTTTTTGGTAAAAAAACCTACTGAAAAATATTTGAAATTCTGGTGTTGTCTTATTTCAAACTTATCTAAAGCTTAGGAAATAAGCTAAATTCTCTACTTTTCTTGTGTGTGTAAAATTCAGAGACTTCATCATCATTAGTTAAGCATTTTCATTTTTGTTTTACAACAATTATGATGATGTGAATCAGCAATGCAAAAATAATATAACCTATAATACCATGTATGTTAAAACTTACTTTAAATATGGACTTTTTAGTTTTGCTAATGCTTGCTTTTTAAGGTGCTGAACAAATAACAACAATACTAAAAACTACTTTAATCCATAAAACTATTATATTTTTATGGCATTTTAATAATATATGTTTTTAGAATTTTAAGGAGTTGGAGGGGAGAGAGTGGATGTGAATTTAATCAAAGCATCTTATATGCATGTTTGAAATTCTCAAGTTTTAAAATTTAAAATGAAATAATTAAATATCAAAAAAAGAAAAAAATCTTTTGTTTGAATTATACCGTTTTCTTACATGTCATATTTTTCTGTGTATTTCATGCATATATATATACTTATAAAGCAAAATAAACATCTAATTATTTTTCAGTCTCTCAATATTCCATTTCATAGAAAATTGATCCAATTTTAAGCAGGCATTTATAAATGTATCCTATTATACATTTAATTATCCACACAGGTTGCAAATACAATATAACTTCCTATTTCAGAATGCTCACAATTCAGGATATTAAAGGTTTAATATATAAAGCATCAAATACAATTTTAAATAAGTAATACTGATTGTAGTGGAAAAGTCTTCAGTTTTGCACTGAAGAAAAAGTGCTTCAGGTGGAAAGCGCTGTCTTCCAGCAGCTTTTGTTCCTCGCTTCCATGCCCACTACTTCCCCAAGGAGAGTCCAGGCATGCTTAATTAGAGAGAGACATAATTACTCAGAAGAAAAACATGAGTCTTTCATTTCCTTGCCTCTGCTGGGCTGAGGCTGTTCATTCTGCTGAATCCAGCAAAGTCTGAGGAACACTTAAGCTGAGCTGGTTCTACAGAGAGAGCCAGGTTCTGTTAGGTCATGAACTATAGCTCCTCCTGAGCTCTGATCAGTGCTGCTTCTAGTCCACATGGGATTCACTGTGCCTATAGTTAAACAGAAATCCCCTCCTGATGTTAGGGTGCTTCTGAAGCAAAGGTTGTTTTAGGCATCTTCTCTCCCAACTTTTGGATTTGGAGATCCCACCAGGAAATCACACTATGTTAGTGTTCTCTGAAATCGCATGTTCCCATAATGTGGACTCAGTGTCCTGCATAGTCTGCATAGTTTTGAGCACAAGTGACTAGATAAGAGTCTGGGTCAGCACTTCGGTTTGCCAGGGCAGACTTGTCTTCCTCCCACTTCTTTCTAATAATAGTTTCACATACGTACCGGAAATAGCATAAATAATACATTTCTTTAACTCTAAGAACTACTCAGGCAATTGGTTGGGAAGTCAAACTCACTCGCCCCTAAAAAGCACTACTTTTTGATTATGTAACTTCAGTTGACTGCCCACTACACTTACCAGTGGACTGACTCTCAGTTCTTTCACCAGTGCCCAAGATCTATATCCTCAAAAGAACCATATTCCATCTCAGAAACTTGTTAAATTTCTGTTATGAGACTGGGCTGTCTTTACACTTGTGCTGAATCACCATGGTCTTTGCTACTGTCAAAGCTTTTATTTCCCAAACTTTGAAACTGGTGGAAATTTTGTGCAGCTTACCTTGTGAAAATTCATTCATTTTACTTACTATAACAAAAAGTAGTTCTAGTGTTTTTAAGTGTGGGGTATGTAGGATTTACTTCTAATTATAAGGGTATAAACAACCCAGTAAACACTATGGCTAGAAGGTCAAAAAAGGAAGCATATAAGCATGATGGGAATAAAGTGTGATGAATTTTGACAAGTTGTCTTGTTTTCTTTAGTATCGTGACATTAAGAAGTGAGACTAAATTTATGTCTTTACAACCCTCAAATCAAAAAAGGTTTATTGTTAAGTCAGACACTTAAAATGGCAGTAAGTTGACAACTAGTGAACAAATTCCCAGCGACCATTAGCTGTCTGATAAATGAGTACACAGGCTGTGTCATACAGATACAGCAGCCTGAGCAAGCACTGGGTTTACCTGGGCTCAAATTCCAGCTCTGCCATTAACCCCTATGGGACTTTAGGCAAGTGAACTTTTCTAAGCTGTACTTTTCTCATCAGTAAAATGGGAATCTTGTAAAGCGAGTGAGGGAAGGCTACTGAAGAAATAAATGAGCTAAGATGGATAAACAAAATAGAAAATCCTCTTAGTAAGTAAAAATTCAAAACTACTTGTATTAACAAGTACTGTAATTCCAAATTATTTAAAAATGTACTCACACTTATTCTACTGTACTATTTGAAATAGCTACTATACTTTTTAAAATAATTTTGCACATAACATTTTGGAGGAGATGATGTATATTTACAGACACCATATCTTGCGAGAATTTAATGGGACAGCTAGTAGTGCTTCTTCCAATATTCAGGTACTCATTTAAGTAGTTACTGAGCTATTTCAATGTACATGACTTAAGAATTCCAGCATTTGAGTTGTCCTAATTGGGAAATGTACATTGACTGATTGTATTGGCAAGATAAAAGAGTGCAAATCCAAATTAAAATCTGTTGTATTTCTAGCCCTTATAAAGATGTGAGAAATTAAAAGATGATTCAACTTCAAAAGTTGTATCAGGTATTTCAAACAGAGTACTCCATTTTCCTTAACTTGTTTATATATAAATATGCCTGCTCTGTGGTATGTTGTTTGCATTTGTACTACACATATTTAATATTTTGCCTAACTGTTAAACAAGATTCCCAGTGAGGAATACCTCATAAGTGAGCTTTCAAATATAATTTATAAATGCATTGGTATTCACTGAGCAGCAAGTATTTTTAATTTGAGGATATTTTTAAAGTTGAATAGAGCTTACACACAATAAAGTACACAGATCCTCAATGTACAGGTCAGAGAATCTATATGAATATGTATACCACATAATCACAACTCAGACCAAGCTCAAAGAGCCATTCTTTGTCAATATTATGGAACAACTTATCTCTATTATGAACTCTATCATCATAGACTAATTATGCTTTTTTTATTTTAAATAAAAAGGATCATACAGTATATATGGGAGTTATTGCCTTAACTTATTTCTCTTCTTGGTTTAGATTTTACTCAAGAAGGACAAAGGAACCAATGTGCCATTCACTCAGTTTGTCATATCCCACATATCAATGTACAAGAGCAGAATCCCACCAAATCTGGGGTATAGTATTTGACATAAATGATCTAAAAAACATATAAATGAATTCTATACTAAATTTACACATATTTAGCATTTTTGTCTTTTTAAAAAATATTTTTATTTATTATTTTTTTTTATGTGTATTGTGTATTGTCTGCATGTAGGTAGAGCTCCTGTATCGTGCAATGCCCATGGAGGTCAGAGGAGGCTGTTGGATCCCCTGAGACTGGAGTTACAGACAGCTGTTAGTTGCCATGTGGGTGCTGGGATTTGAACCTGGGTCTTCTGCAAGGACAACCAGTGTTCTTAATCGCTGAACCATCTCTCCATCCCTCTTTCTTTCTTTTTGAGCAGGGTCTCTGTGTAGTCCCAGCTGGCCTGGAACTCACTATGTAGATCAGGGTGGCCTTGAACTCACAGAGTTCTTCCTGCATCTGTCTCCCAGATGCTGGGACCAAAGCTGAACATTACCATGCCCAGCTGTAAAAATATATTTAACTTTTGACTATGAACACTCATAGCATCCTCTAGCCTTTTCACGGTATAATAATTTCCACTTCTCAATCTTTGATAAGAGTTTAAATCTATCAATCACTCTCAAACACTCTATGAGTCAGGTTAATAGGAGCTACACACGTATTACCAGCTAAATTCTTGATTTGCAATCTTGGAAACTGAACCACAGAACATTAATGGTTTTATCTCATATTTTAATGACTATTTCCTCCCATCTCAAATCATAATCTGCTTGCACAAAAGGTGTAAGTAATAAAAAGGCAGGGAAGAAACATGACAAAGCACTGAAGCCTCTCTGTATTTGCAGTTGAGCAGAAATGTTTGGACTCTGCACTGAAGACAGGAATCCCTAAAGCCACCAAGCTCATGGAGAGGTCTAAAGCAAATGACCAAGCAAAATTCTTTTTCAAAATCCAATTAGAACATTTTAAATCTTACTATTCAGGAAACTACGCAAGTATATCTATTCCTGTACTTCTAAGTAAGAGAAAAGGGACTGAGCCATAAAATTATACAGGCGTACATAATAATATATGTGTCGGTTTTATGTAATATTTTAATAAGCTACATTTTTAACATAAAAACTTGTTCAAAATATATCGGGAGTGTTTATGCATGTTTTGAAGTTGTTTGCAAAGTGACTCTAACAGTAACTCTATTACCTCCATAATAAAACAGACTTGAATGTCTCTGATAAAATGCAGTTCCCATACATATTTATAGGTGCTCTACTACAACCAGGGCAGCCAGCATACTCACTGGGAAAGTGGCAAAAAGGGTGGCCAATGACCGTTCAGAAATCAGTCTCACTCAGATGTCTAGTTCTCACAGAGCAGTTGAAAATAACAGAAATACTAGTACAATTCCGGTTCTTCTGCAGACCATAGGGATGACTGTTGTTCTTTATTTTGAGTTATTTTTATTTTATGTACTTGAGTGATTTTCCTGCATGTTTGCAAGTGCAACTGTGTCAAGTAATGCCTGTGGAGGACAGAAGAGAGTGTCAGATTCCCTTGAACAGAAGTTATGGGTGGTTGTTAGCAGTCATGTAGGTCCTGGGAACCGAACCCAGGTCCTCTGCAAGAGCACAAGTGCTCTTGGCCACTGAGTCATCTTTCCAGACCCAGGATGATTATTTTTTACATAATCAGTTTGTCACATTTCACTTCATTATGACCAAAACTAGAATTTGATTACATTCTCATGTATCTATAATTAATGCATGACATATAACCTGTTTATGATATATATATATATATACATATATATATATATGGTTTGAGTTTTTAAAACTCAAATATATTGTTAACCTGCCTGCAGCATATATGTAAGTAAATTTAACTTATATGAAAACTTCAAAGACAAATCATAAATTGAATACTGTCATTTGGTACTTGCAATTACAAGGTCCCTATTTCATACAGACACTATAGACTGCAAAGGTAGTAACTTTATTTTCTTGCTTTTTTTTTTCTTTTTCCCAAATAATAATGCATTGTATTTCCCAAGGTGCTGGAAATCAAATCCAGTGCTTTGCACCTGCTAAGCAGTGTTCAGCCAGTGAGCTACACCCTCAGTGCCATGCTATTTTAGATAATTTGCTAAGATGGAAAAAAGATACTGTTTAAGAAGATGACTGGGATACAACACAGTCATTGTATGACAAGTGAAAGAGATAGTTTTTGAAGATGCTTTTGCTTTTGACATTGTTAAAAATTCTCATATAAAATATCTTTTTAAAATTTTTGAATCCTAGCTATACAAGAGTAACAATAAGGCAGCACCACAAAAAAGAAATGGAAGATCACTGTTTTTACTATTTTCTTCATAAGTTGAAATGTTCCCAATTAAGGAAACAATTTTGCTTTAACATTTAGAGTTTAAAAGTTCTGTACATAGATCTTGTTTGCAAATTCCATTTAAGATAATGCTGTCAGTGATAAGGCTAATAAGGTGCTTAGACTAACAAAAGCAAGAAATTGATATTCCCTAGTATGTGTCATGCACTGTTTTAAGTGTTTATATGAAATCCTCTAATCTGGTTTTCATAAAGACTCTATGGTTTCAATGTCAAGTTCACAAGTAAAATTGAAGAATACAAAGCTTGAGTTTATCCATTTACGATCTTCGGGAAGCCAGGCCATGAGATCTGTGTGATTTAGGCTCTAAGCTAAAAATTACTCCTAAAGTAGGAAAACAGTCCCTTAACAAATTCAATTAAATGTGGGATTCTAGAATGGAAACTATGCTGTGGTTATTTTATAGTCAGGGTAAGCTTCACATTAGAGAGAGACCTTCTTTCGTCATATGTTAAGAAATTCCCAGAATGTTTCATCAAGATCAAAACTATTCATGCGCTCTGTCTCATGCAAAGGTTTTTCAGCGGAGCTCATCGACCTTTTCCTACAATGGCAGACTTCAAGTAAAATTCTAGCATGTTCTCTACCATTTTTGTCCAGTATTTACTCATAATTAACTACTTACTTAAAAATTCTTGTACTTTACATTCCTGCAGGAACTACAGGAAAATATATGTTTCATTATATTTAAATAGTTTAAAATGTGGTTTTAGACATTCAGTGTATATTACTTTTGAAGAAACACAAACTGACTATAATGTGTTGTACCATATGGTTTTGCCACTGGGGGCCAGAGTGTATAGATGCTATAGGAATAGTCAACCTAAAAACGTGACGATCCACATCAAGCTTAGATCAGATCATGGTTTTACAAATGAAAGCAGTCTTCCAAACAATGAATGAACGTAGTTCTCCAACTAAGCCCAAGAGGATTCTAACTTACTTAATACATGAATTTTAACTTGAGGGACTCCTTTTAAGGATTTTCCCCCCACTTCTCCCCCTAGTTCAGGCTATAGCTCACAGTGGGTGTTTAACAGCTGTTGTTGAGTGACAAACATAAAATAATGTTTCCTCGTTTTCTCTGGCCCCCTTTCAATCTGTTTTGTCAAAGTTACTTTACAAAAATAAAAATCTAACAGTGCCACCCTCATCTTCTCCACAATACTCCCTCATTCCTTTTCCAGTATTTGTATAATGAAGGTGAACAGTTCAGAAGACCCAGCACAGCCCGACCCTACTACTCTCTTGAATATGGATTCAGAGCTAGCTGAATATCTAGGCTATATTTACCAGTAACATGAACACAATGCCAAATTCTGTATAGACTTCTGCACTGAGTTTACTTAGTTAACACTGTACCTCCACGTTTATCAGGTCAAATGTCTCTCATGTTTCAGATTCAAGTTTAATAACATCTCCTCAGAATAACCTTGGGTTAGGCCTTCTCTCATTACATAGTATGCATACTATGTTGTGCAGCCATTCATTAAAATACACCCTTATTTTAAAAGCACATTTTTCAAAAAAGAAAATAACATCCCTTCTCAATAGAAGATAAGATAAGATCTGTAAAGATAGGAGCTACTTCTGAGCTTATTCACCATTTTATTCCATAGACCTAATACTCTGGCATGTGCAAAGAAGCCAACCAATATTTGTTAAAGAAAGAAATGACTAAAGGAATGTATGAATGTGTATGGTCAACACATTGGTCTCAGTATAGTCACATAAAAGAGGCATCATCATTGACATTTGCCATAACCCCAAGACCAGTAACATTAAGGAATGATGTGTGCTGATAGCAAATTAAATACAGAAACTGAATGGAAATGACACCATCTACTATAAAATGCTATCATGTGACCCTAAAAATATCAAGGACTTAGATTTGAAGATACTACAGAGTGTAACTTAATTTCTTATTGATCATCTTTTTATCCTTATTTCTTGATGGTCAGCCATGAGATTCACTAATTTTTTTTCAAGCTACTAGGAAACTATTAGTACACTTAAGTAGAAATGTATTAAATAATAATGGTGCAGAAGCACTTAGATGAACACGATACACTGAAAAGGCCACGTGCTCCATAAGCATCCATCATTCAGGAAGGATGACACTGTCAGACAGCTGAGTTCTGAGACTAAGCTCTGATGTCTCAGGGTCACAGACATCATTGATGCATAAACTAGCTGTTTCAGGAATAATTTGTATATCTATATTCCTCTTTGAATAACTCCTTAATCCTCTGCACCCCCCCCCCTCAAAAAAATGTGAATCTGAAGGAAGGAGGAGTCTTATTCAGCAGAAGTGAAGATATAGGATTTGGAACTAACATGCATTTGCTTATCCAGACTCCCCCACTAACCTGGCCATGAAACCTAAACTTTCTAGTGCTTTCTCTGCATCTGTACATATAAAAACAAATAAAATTTGCTAGGCCCAAATAAACACAGCAAGAAGGAAACAAATCATTTGACAAGAATATTCTAGACATTGATAGGTATAGGACTTGTCTCAAAATATTCTAGATGGGGAGGATAAAAGAAGAGATCATGCTCACTGTATTCTTACTGTAATTTTAGTAGTTCTTAATTGTTTTAAATAGAAGGCCACTAAAATTATATTGGACTTTTTAAATTAAGAGTAAAAAGAATTGTAGAGACTGGAGATAGTTTAAATCTCTGTTTAATATTTGCCTGCTTGTAATCTTTCCTCTAAGTTTTCTGTAATGCATGCATATTTATTTTGTTTTTGAATTAAGTTTCTAAAGAATGTAGCAATCAGTGTACATACTGAGGGAGGCAGAGGCTTGTTTATACTTCATCTGAATAGAAACCACCTCCCCCAGTTGTCAATGCATGATTGGTGTTGGGAGAGGCATCCACTCTCAATTAATTATTTAATAGTCACTTGACACACATGAAGCAGGGAAAACAAGTGAAGAGGAGCCAAGGCTCTGGGAAGACAGACTATGCCTTAATCATTCCGTCTTCCATTTCCTTGATGCTCAAAGGAATCCAGCCTGTGTTTTCCTCCCATGGTTAGTGATGATCTTTGTAACTCTCCTTTCACCTCAAATTTTCAAAACAAATCAATGCTCCAGAACAATCCAAAAGAATTTGCTTTCTTGGGTTGATTTTTCTAGCCATCATATACTATATGGTTTAAATATTCATCCTGGTAATCCCAAATTATTCACCTTACAGGAAGAACTAACCACTTGCCAAAACAAAATGCATTTTGGAAACATGTAATTCTGTTCTCTAACATTACTTTGTTTCCATGCGTTCACCAGTCCTGACTGTTCCTGATTATGCATGATCCCTGGATCCCTGCATTAAAATGCATAGAAATATTTTAAAAATTCATTTAAAAACACCCGCCCACACAGTACAAGCTGTCATTGTGTCATATTTGTTTCCTAATTTAAGAAAGGAAGTTATATTCCATCAAGTTTCATTCTTCATCATTTCTAGTGGCATTAGGGTACATAGAACAGTATTTTCCCATAAAAAATAATATTTCCTTATCTCTATTAATGAGTGGTAATGTATGCAACTTCAAATTGCATTCCTCATCTGAAATCATCTCATCTAGCTAAGGTATTCATGATTTATAATTTGGTCAGGGCTGGTAGAAGAAAAAATATGTTCTGTTTTATTTTTGTAAAACATAAAGTCTGATCTTATGTTCATGGAAATTTACTGGCAGTACTGAAGTGGGACATGGGATACAGTCATTTCTAATTAGCTATGCCAAAGTAATACCTAAAATGAAACTCCATATGAAAGTAAAGCACAGTTGATAACCCTTGACACCCTCCACCATTCCTATGAAGGCTATAGAACACTCTTAAATACCACTTATTTCTTCTTAACCAACTCTCCTTGCTATTTAAACAGTTACAAATTTCATCAAGTCTTCCTTTCTTTTACAGCCAGATGAGAGAGAACCACTAAGTCTAATAAGATTTGCAAAGGCTGTCTCCTATCAGCAGTGTCAGCAAAAAGAAAAAAAAAACAAAAAAAAAAACAACAACAAAAACACCAAAACCCAAAAAACAGACATTATACAATAAAACAAAGCCACACATAGAGGCTTTTCATCCCTATGGCTTTCAAAGTCAGATTTAATAATTCACCATCCCCACTTAAACCACAAATGCTATATATCGCTGTGTTAACTGCCTTGATATGACCCATAAACCAGCTCTATACTTTAAAGCTAGACAGCCTGCTTAGCTTCTGATGCATTCAGGTTTCACCCCATCCATATCACTCACTGTCTGTTCACAGGTTTTCCTATATTTATGCAACAATAATTTCCTTGGTCATTGTCTTATAAAGAAATGGAAGAGACACACAAAAAACTAAATTTTAGATGTAAAGGGGTGAAAATAAACCTTAGGTGTGTTTTGTTATTTAATTAATTTAGTTTTAAGCCCCAAGGACCATAGAAATTACAACTTGACTTCTGCCTTTCAGATAAAAGTCATTAACTGAATAGCCTTAGAAAATCTCTTATAATCACTCACATGCATCCTGTTTATTTGCCTGGAGAATCGTCCCAATCCAGCAACGTGTTTTTCTGACCAATACATTTGTTAGTCAAGAAATATGTTATTTAATCTCTAGTATTTCTAAACATTATCTAACCTGTCTTGCGGAAACCATAGAAATCACAAAATTCGACTTAAATATGGCAAATGGTGAACTGGAACATAACCATGGAAACCAATATTATTTCCTGAAGAAAATCTTTACATCCCCTCCTCTTTTTCCACAACCGAGAGCAGGTTTCCGTGCTCTGTCTGCAAAAAGCACTTCAGTGCCTGTAATTCTCGAGTGTGCTGTGAGCGGTGACCATGTGGACATCCTCGACTGTGGCCCTGGGGGTGCTTCCTCTGCATTTAATTTTTCACCAAACATATGTTCAATCTTCTAGACGCTTGTCTCTATCTTCTGAGCAAAGTTTGTATGGCACACTGTTGGTGGTGGTATAGGGAAGTATAATGTCATTTCGGTGGGTAGTGGCCACAGGAGCACAGGGACCAAAAAGTAACAGTGGCCTGGGGAGGCACTGAGGATCTACTGCCACTTAAACGTAGGGTGGGGCAGAAAGGGCCTCCTGGTAGGACTGAAGCCGGAAGTGAGGGCTGCTCCACCATTAAGGGGCTGGGAAGGGAGGAGCTGTCTGGGGAAGGCCGAGTGACCTCGAGGGACAGGTCTTCACCTCGAAGCGAGCTGCCACACACGTCCGGAGGAGGAAGGCCCCATGCACCAGCCCGGCCCGCCTCACCTGCATCCCTCCCAGCCCAGGCCGAGGCTCCCGGGGTGGGGCAGGCCTTACCTTGGCTGCAGTCCTTGCCGCGGAAGCCTGTTCTGGAACAGTCGCACACTGCCTGGTCGTCCACCACGGAGCACACGCCTCCGTTGAGACACACGCCACCCTCGCCCTCGTCACCCGCCTCGCACGGGCTCCCGCCGCCGCTGTTGGGCGGCTCGTCGTCCAGCTTGACCTCGCCGCTGTCCACGGGCAGCGCCTGCGAGGAGTTGACCTTGACGTCCCGGATCCAGCCCTTGAAGGGCTCGCGCTCCCTGACGGATGCCAGCGTGAGCTTGAGCGCAGCGGCTCGCAGTTCGGGGGGCAGCCCGCCCACGAACAGCCCACTGAACACCGTCATGTCCCTGCGCTTGGACTTGACCTCCACCCACTTGGCCTCCGTCTGGTCGATGTACAGCGTGGTGTTGCGGAACTGCCGACGGATGCGCACGCTGTGCCACGCGCCGTCGTTGACCGGGGTGTCCGCCAGCAGCGTGGCGGGCTCGGCGCAGAAGATGGAGAAGCTGAGCTGCAGGCGGCCGCCCCGGGTCAGGATGAGCTCCAGAAAGTCGCAGAAGCCCTCGTCGTCGAAGTAGAGCACGAGGCCGCGTGCGCTGCGCGTCTTCAGCTGGAAGCTCATCTCGCTCTCGCAGCACGCGTTCCACTTGGGGAAGCGCGTCCACTGGCCCTCGGCGCCTGGGAACTCCAGCCCGCTGCCCAGCTCTGCCCAGCAGCCCAGCAACAGCAGCGACAGGCACAGGAGAAAGCAACCCCCGCGCTGGAGGAGCGCCGTCCCCATGCTCGGGGCTGGGGTGCGGCGGGGGGGAGCCGGGGCCGACAGGGTCAAAATGGTCCTGGACACCCTCACAGAGAAATAAGGGTCTGCGGAGAAAGGGGGAGGAGGGGGCAGGCGGGACAGGGCGGGATGGGCGCCCTTTCAGCTCTTTTTTTCTTCTTCTCCTCTTCCAGCAGCCCCTTCCTGGCTCCCTGTAGTCCCCTTCCAACTGGAAAATGCAGACCCCAGTGGTACAGGGAAGCCGCAGAACTTCCAGGCCAAAGGGAGGATACACTTTGGAGGCAACGTTCTGAAAAAGGAGGCAATTGAAGATCAAGGGGAATCACTGACCCATTTGCATCCAATGGTCTAATTTAAGGGTATCCTTGGTGTCATCAAATACTTCACTCTTCCAATACCGTGACCTACAGAGGTACCGCCAGTGTGGTGCCCCTAAAGTAGAGTCAGGAAGAAACACTTTTCTCAGGAAGTAACTGGAAGCCAGCAGTGAACCAGGATCCTGGATGCTTGGGATGTTTCAAGTCCCCTCCAGATGTAGGCCCCAAGCACAGAGAAAGGTCACTACTGGTTAGCACTGGAGTAGCTTCAGAGACCTGCTGCTTGTCATTTCAAGGCTTCCAGCACCACTGCAGCCAAGACCAAGCTCCTTGTGCATAGCCTCCCAGGCTGACTTCATTTGGGATTTTAACCTCCCTGACAGTAGGACTCAGACCCAGTTGTGGAATAGCCAGAAGCTGTCAGCTGGTGAAATCACAAGTCTTCTTTTCTCACCTCCTCTGCAAGGCCACACCAAGATGCCAGCATATCAATAGGCTGTATGTTGGTGAAGCATTCTGATTTCACTTGGTCTTTTAATAAGGACCCAGAAATCTGCAGAAAATTAAAATAAAAAGTAAGACCTACAGTCAATTATAGTATCATATAAATCATTGCTAAACCCAGAAAGCAGATATACAACTGGTGGTATTAGTAAACCAAGGAAGTAACCTTATCGGGTACAGCTTTTTCGTCTGACTGACGAGCAAGGCCTAATGTTTCCTAATAATGAACGTCACAGTCTTATAGCAAGCTATTACAACCTTGTTGTAATCTGTTAATTAGTGGCTGGAATTTTAAATACAGAATTGATTATGATTATCTTTTCCTTTTTACAAGAAAGTTGTAATTTCTAAAATATGAGAGAATTCTAAGGTCCTCTTTAAGGATTTCTACCCACATCGAGTGCTAGTGAAATGGAGAGTCAAAATATAACCTATTCAAATCTCGTTTAATAGCAAATTTTATAACAGGCAAAGTAAATCAAACAGCAGCAGAATGCTGTCAGCTTGCGTGTGTGCAACGTTCCTACCATTTTATTTTCCTCTGAGGCAGCAGAAATATTGAGGGTTTCTTATAGTCTCTTAAAAGACTCAAACAAGTATATTCCTTTTTATCAAAGAAATACTGTACTGTGAAAGAAAACATCTAACTGGAGCCAAATATATATATTTTGGCAACATTTATGCCCAGCTGCCATAATATTAGTTCTTTTAAAGATGGCTCTTTAATATTTTGCCTAACAGTGTAGTGATCTGACTCCTCCTCAAGGTCCTTATCAGTCAGTCAGCCCTTAGAATCTGTGTGGTGAGAACAGCAGTTGGCATGTATGTCACCTCAGCTGCTATGGCTCCATGATGCTAGAATTTAAAACCATACCTTTGAATCACTCACTGTGCTAGTAAATCACTTCTTCCTGTTCAACTCTGTTATGATAGGTTTTTGAAATGGTACTGAAACCGTAAATCCTGATAATTTTTCTGAATTTTTGGAAGCCAAAAAACCTCACCTTTTGAGAAAAAAAAGTATCACTTGGCTATTCCATGCAAGCATACATTATCTCCTTCACCATTTCTCACTGTCCCCTCCACTCCCACTTACACACACACACACACACACACACACTCCAAATTTATTGCTTGGACACAGAAGCTCACTATCCAATTAACACATTTTTTTCCTACAAGCTGAAACTAGCAGTAATTTATGGCACCGCATTGTGCTGCTGCTTCTCTGTGGAGGGAGATGAGACCATTTCTCTTCAGTTCAGAGCAGTCCCTACAGGTGTCAGCTGAGAGCCATCAAGCTAGGGGATCCCACCTCAAGTTCCTCCCCAGATGAAATTAATGACTGGTTCTCTTATTTCAACAGACACAACACAGACACAGCAGACACACACACACACACACACACACACACACACACACACACACCTCACAGACACTGCACACACATCTACACTGCTCCCTAGCAAAAGGAAATAAAAGTCTCAGTTGCTTATTTATTATGGCTGATACATTCCATACCATCATCAATTACAAGTCATATCTTGTCTACTCCAGTGCCAAGCCCAAAGAAAGGTGCTCTTAAAAAAATCATCAATAATAGCATAGTATTCAATATACTTTTGTGTTTAAGTAGAGTGAAGAAAATGCTGAATTTTCAGTTACTGGCAAAATAAATCTGGGATATCACAAGAGTAGTGCTTGAAGCTCATTCTAGCCTGTGTTTCAGAAAACCTCTGAGTGTATATGTTGTCGGTGTGTGTCTCGTGTGTGTATGAGACCTTATTAGAGATTATTTTATTAATTTTGTCATACACCACATAACCTTTTTGCAACCCTCTCCTGCCCTCCTCCACTAATGCACACCTGGGCTATTTCATAAAGGATGGAGAAAAGAGGGGGAAACCTAGAGGAATGTATATATCTTACCACAAGGGAGGTTAACTGTCCCTCCCAGTTCCTAGAGGAAGCTCATTGTGTGAGAGTATCTGTATTTATATGGAGAGAAAGGATTCTCTCTGGGTGCCCGGAAAGACCTGGTGAGTTCACAAATTAGAGGATGAAATAAAGGGATCTGAAAAACAACCTTACTGCAGCCAAAACAAGAAGCGCTCTAATTCAAAAGCTGGCTAACAGCCTCATTAATCTTTCTTTCATTTCTGGAACAAAATTCATTTCCAAGTCACTGGAAGGATCAATACAGTATGCTGATCAGCTGCAGTTGCATTTATTTTAATATGATTTTAGTAACACACACAAACATACACACACACACACACACACACACACGCATCCCTTTCGCAAATCCTTTCAATATATATCCTCAAAAGAATCTGAAATTTGTGGGAAAAATTTTAGAAGTGCCTATTATTTTGCCCCAGGCTTTTGCAAAGTACCTCAATACCAAAGCACGCCCCAAATTCTCCCTGGCTTTCCCGCCCAGTCTCTAAGCACCATCTCCAACACCAGTGCAGTTTCTTGGACCCTGAAGTCTACTGCACAAATTAAGGATGGGCACTGTGAGGACTGGTGAGGAAGGAAAATACAGATATATGTCGATATGTTTTATTTTATATTTTGATTTTTAATTGGCTTTCTCTTTTCTTTAATAGATCACTGCATTTAGCCTTTAAGTTACTACCTAGTTCCACCGTCTCATATTCTTGTCATTTAGAAGGCTGCATGCAAAACATCCAGGTCTACACTCCTCCACCCTCCCACCACCCATTCTTCCTTGTGTATTTGTGGCAGATCCTGGCCCAGTTACAACGGGGAAAGATACCCTTCTCCAGCTTGCATCGCCCCATCCCCTCCCCCCAGTCCAAATCGAGCTTCTTTACCTGCCTGGTTATTCCCCTTAGCTCCAGCCAGAGCCTGAAGCATGCATCGGTCAAAGCGAATTTCCTGAGGTCTAAGGATAAGGCGACTGCTGCTGCCTTTTCAGAGGCGTCAGGCTTGAGCGTCTATCTCCAGGAGTGCAGGAGGGGAGAACAGGCAACGGAGGGGAGCAGGAGGAGGAGGTGGAGGAGGAGGAGGAGGCAAAGGAGGAGGAGGAGGAGGAGAGGGAAAAAGCAAGGAAGGAAGAGGCGGTGGTGGAGCCCAGGAAGGCTGGGTTACGTGACGCCGGGTGCTGTCCTTCTGAAAGAGAAGGGCGGAGCTGAGCTCTCCGCAGTACCATGGAGAGCGGCCGGCCGGTCCTGGGCTGGGGAATGGGTGGGTGGGCTCCGCCGGCCGACGCAACCCTTTCAAGTTGGGATGCTGAGGACCAAGGTGCCTCTACCTTTGCATCTTGCCCTTACTGGGAGAGCCTGAACCTGGGGGCGGGGACCTGCCGCAAGCGCTTCTAAGTAGTCACCAAGCTCCCTCCCCCAGCCGAGAGAGAGAGAGAGAGAGAGAGAGAGAGAGAGAGAGAGAGAGAGAGAGAGAGAGCGAGA
>NW_008359442.1:6927468-6942703 GCF_000622305.1 Nannospalax galili | reverse complement strand
GCGATAGAGGGCAGCCTTGTCTACATAGCTAGGTCCAGACCAGCCCTGCTGGGGCCATAGGGACACTCTGTCTTTAAAAGAGAGAGAGAGGGGGGAGAGAGAGAGAGAGAGAGAGAGAGAGAGAGAGAGAGAGAGAGAGAGAGAGAAGAGAGCCTACTGAGCATGCCCAGGCCCCTGATAGACCCACGGAAATCTTGTGGAGATTCCACTTCTCCGGGATTTATTCGTGATTGGGCGGGGGTACCTGACAGTGCCAGGAAAGGGCTAGGCAGCCAAAGAGAGGGATCAAGAGCCGAGGATCTGGTGATTAAGATTTGTGCATCTGGGTCTTCTGCTCGGAACACTTGAAAAGCTAGAGGCTCTTCGAGGAATTTGGGGGAAGACGGGACTCACACTCGCACCGCTGTCCTCCAAGACCCAGGGTGCCTGCCCCACCCCTTGCTGTAACCCTGGTCTGGGCTAGCATACCAAATCTTGGAGCTCTGCCTAGGCTGTGACAAAAAAGACGTTAGAGGGACCCACCAAGCTAACGCGCCAAATTAGAGACCAGACTCCTGCATCTGACAAGGTGCTTTCCCGGCAGCCTCTTCATCTCCAGCTTTCTGTTCTCTGCCTCCGCCGTGGGCATCCTAAGCCGAACCAAGTTGTCTACCTGTTTAACTCTTCCCTCCGTCTCCTCCTTTCTTTTGCCTCTGGTAAAACCTGGAGAAAGTGAAACGCAGCGCAAGACTCGCACTGTGTAACTGGGCATGCCCAGTAGGCATTTCTGATTCTGGTGAGAAGGGAGTTAACTCTAGCCGAGCTTGCAGATGAGGTGGGAGAGAAGTCTGCAGTCTGTGGCTTTAAATGATTCGTTAAACCGGATGGACATTTAAATTCTTTTCACCGTTATATTTCTACCCCAGGTTAGTTTTAGAGCAGAAATGCCAGATGTTTTTATTTCAACATCACAAACCTCAGCCTCGAATGCTGAAGTAAGACTTTTTTCTGCCTTTAGGCCCTATAAAGCAAGAATGTAAGACCTAGACAATTCAGGATCCCTGAGAATGTACATTTCAAATACAAGATTCATTTCCTTCCAAAGAAACCTGGATTTTTTCCTAAAATTTTGCCTGCTTACACTTTTGCTACTTTTTATAAAAGTCTGAGTAACCTAAAGGCAGAAACCGCTGGCTTACATATTTTTAGTGCCTTTAGAAAGGCAGTTTCGTCTAGTGGTGGAATGTGTGGGAAAACAGAATCAGATTGTCTGAGTGTGAATTCCATCTTTGACTTTACTGCCTGTGACCTTGGCACAACACAGTCATCTCTGTAAAATGGATCTAATTATGGACTCCATTTAATGTAAGGTAAAATGAGGAAATGAGCACAAAGTATTTGATTTGCATTTTAAGGCATTACTACCTATTTTGATTCATAACTCCAGCCCTGTTCATTCTCTTTTCTGTCTGACTCAGTGTCAGGTACTCTGTGAAAGCCAAGGTTCTAGGCTATCAAGTGGGATTACTGGTGCTGGCCATCCTATCCTGCAGGATTGCTTAACTATTCACAGGTTTTACAGATATAAATGAAATGTTAAATAAAGTTTAGCTAACTCTCAGAAAAGTAATTTATCTAAAGCCTTGATAGCATTAAGTAAAGAGAGGATAAAAAGTAATCTACTTAAATCAGGGCCTTTTTCAATTTTTCCTACCATTTACTGATAGGCTCTAGGGAGCAACTGGTACAAAAGGTATACCTAGATTAGATCGTGACTCCCTTAAGGTCTGTGAACACTCTTTAGTGAAAATTATCATGGTAGCAAAATATTTTTTAGGAGCATTCTGAAGAGTTAAAGGTATGCCTACCTACCTTGCATCTGGATTCTTAAGAAATTGCTATTTTCCCCAGTTTTTATGATCCAATTAATTATTAGTCTATTTCACTTTACTTTTCAAATTTTTTTGTCATTTTTTTATTCATTTATTTATTTTCTTGGTAATGGGGTTAGAAACCAGAATCTCACACATGCTAGGAAAGTGCTCTACCATAGAGCTGCAGCCCAGTCCTCTTTCTCACCTTTTCATTTTGAGACAGGGTTTCACTAAGTTGCTCCGGCTGGCCTTGAATTCATTCTACAGTCCAATCTGTAATGGAACTCACAATCGCCCTGCCTCAGGCTCCTGAGTAGCCATGATGTTAGACCTGTGCCATCAGGAGCCCATGCAAATTTTGATTTTGTCTTCAGTTTAGTTTCACAGTATTTCTACTAAGTCATGGTTCTCCTTAATCTCTTTTCTATGATTTCCTGAAAAAAATATTTCCTGATTTTAAAAATTAGCATTTTATGTATACATATTAAAATAAAATATTCAGTCCTCACATCCTCCTCAAATATACCCAGATTATATAAACCCAAATTCTCGATTATGTATAAAAATAAAGCTCCTTTGTAGTTATCATCTTTAAGTGGTTGTGAAGAAGTGTGGTGGTATATACTCCTAATCACAAGAGGCTGAGGCAGAAGTATTGCAAATTTCAGGGCAGCTTGGACAACTTAGCAAGACTCTGGCTCAAAATAAAATTTGAAAGGGTTGATGATGTAGCTCAATGATAGAGCACTTAGCAAACATGTACAAGGCCCTGGGTTGAACACAGTCCCAGTACCACACAAACATCTAAGTAACTTAGAGAGACACGGATTTCTCTTCTTATTCTTTTTTTCCTTCAGTAAATATGTAGAAGAGAAACTATTAACCTACACTAGAAATAGAAAAAAATTATAACATTATTTAGTGATAAACATCAATCGATCCTAAAGCCATATTTCTACTGTTTTTATATGTCATTGACCATGCATTTCTTCATCAGTAAATGAGGATGAAGTCACTCTGCTTTGTAGGATATAGAAGGATTTTGTAGTACTTGTTGATTGTGGGATTATTCTATGCCAAGCTATTGTTCTAAGTACTTAGATCTGTTTATTTAAAATTTGAATCAACTGTAACAGTTTAAGAGTTCTCTTCTTTCACCAATGACAAAAGTGAAGCATACAGATATTAACCAAGACAGTCACAGACACACATGTAATGAGGGGAGTCTAAATAAGACACAAATTTCAAGACTCTGTCTTCATCACTCAGCAAATGATCTAATGAGTATGGCACAGTGTTTGGCAGAATGCATTCTTTACTTTCTAAGAATTTCATATAAATATTGAAGAAGGTAAACAAATTGGGAATATCATAATGCAATTTTATTTTATTTATTGTTTTTACTTTATGAATCTATTGCCTGCATCTATGTCATGCAATACCTAAGGAGGTCAGAAGAGGGTATCAGATACCCTGGAACTGGAGTTGTGGATGGTTGTTAGCCACCATGTAGGTGCTGGGGTTTGAACCTGGGTCCTCTGCAAGAGCAGCCAGTGCTCTTAACCACTGAGCCATCTCCCCAGCTCCTCATATTTCTCTTATTGTAAGATGCTCTCATGCTGATATAATTTCTTTCATCTGAAAAAAGATGCAAGATCTGAATTTGAGGCAATTTAACATTGGTCAAAACAATTCAGTAGTTCTATAGAAGTTGGAACTAGGATTAATTTCTGCCACATCACCTTAGGAAATCTACCAATTTTAAGCTGCACTAATGTGTAAAAGATTGTCACTCCTGACCTATTCTGTTCAGAACAAATGAGGTAATTGTGAAATCAAGGTGGCTGTTTATGATTATGTCTGATTGAGAGAATTTCTGGCAACCCAAATATGGAATAATAAATAATATCTCATGGCACACACTGGTAAACACTTTACAACAATGCAAATGGAAATGCATGATCCCAAAATGAATACATTTCTATAAGTTATTAAATATTAACAGGCACAGTAAGTTGGAAATTCACTCCACACTAAAAATAAATGAAACTAAGTGATAAGATTTTTTGACTGAGAAATGAAGGCGACAGGGAGAAGCTGTGTTTATTGCTGCAATCATAGCTTGTGCTTTAACATTAGGAAATCAGTGTAAACACGCACTTTCTTAATTAGCATGAAGGCAAAGTGGAAGCTCTGAGAGATACCCATGAATGCAGGATGGATACCAATTTAGAAGGGGGCTTTACCTTTACCAAATGCATGATATAAAAAACATGAGTTGTAATTATGAGGGGACAAATTGGTTACTATACTTAAATTCATTTCACTTAACATGGGAACACAGTTTAAGAGAATTAAGTGAGATTCATTGCTCTACGGGGATTTTCTATTTCTGTGATGACATAATAAAAATAAAGTCACATTTTATTTATTTACATTTTGTACTTAGTTTCTAAGGAGGGGCCTTGGGCACATGTGCCACAGCCTGCCTTTAGAGATCACAGGACAATGTGGAGGAGTCTGCTCTTTCCCTATATTATGTGGATTTTGGAGATGGAACTTAGGTTGTCAGGCTTGGTGGCAAGTACCTTAACCTACTGAGCATCTCACGGGCCCTGAATCCACTTTTTAAAATGAAATTATCATCCTACAAGGAAGAAATTATATTATATAGTTCAATTAAATTTAAGGTAGATAGTGAATTGTTTCAACAAACCACATTGCCATAGGTGCATAATTGAAATGCTGCTGCTTAGTTCACAACTTCCTTTATTTTAATAGTGAATATGGCCATTGTAATTTGCAGTAAACTGTCTCTAACTCATTCCCTTTATACAAACTAATAGGAGTTTTGTAGTTACAATGGTGAGGACAATTATTGAACATCCTACATTATAAATTTCATTTTAGAACAACTAGAGAAATTTTTAAATGCAAGGGAACAAAATCAATTTTATGACTTTGGACTCAGCCATAAACTCAGATAAGCATGCTAAGATTTGCATTCAAAAAAGTACACAACTTCCCATGAACCTTCTAAATTACTTTTGGAAGAGCTAAGTGAACACAGTATGTTAAATACTTTTGTGCTACTTGAAAAAACTATTCAACATAGTAAATTAGACAACTTTCACATGAGCACCTATCTTTTCAACAATAAGAAGGTAGAATGAGATTTTTAAATGGCTACAGATCATTCATGGTAATTATTATGATCTCAAGTTAGAGTGGAGAAAGCATATGGGTAGGTACTTGAGAATAGTGGTTAAGTTCTAAGTGATACACCTGTTGGAAAAACTTCACTATTGGAATCCTGCAGTGTGTTTGATGGGCTGTGTTCTAAATTTAGGTGAGCACTTGTACCTGTATATATTCTCCCAAGGCTATTCATACCTCCTTTCTCCACAAAGTCAAGAACATCTTTCTGTTAAGGATAGCAGTTGCTAAAAGAAGTTTCTAAGTAACCCTGGTCAGAGATTTACTTCTCTCACTGCGCCTCCCCCAACACACTCTACACTCACTCTCTGTGCCATTCTCAATTACCAAACTCCAGGAAAGGAACTTTTTCATTCATAATCTCCAATTTTTCCACTTCTTTCCATTCCATTAATACAATTAGTCAATTTATTTAATTTAGCCAGTTCTTTTTAAATTTTCCTTAGTTGACTCCTAAGAGAGGAGCAAGAGATTTGTATTGAATTCACAGATGCCAATGAGGTTCAGAGACTTAATGGCTTTACTTCATTATACCCCCTTTTCACCCCTAAAACCTTGGGATCAGTCCCCTGTGGTGTGTCTTGAAATATTTTCTGGCTAGCCTTTTAGATACGGCCTGTATGATTTTATGTTGGTTCTGTCTGCTTTTCATGTGCATTTGTTTAGTTCCTATTGCCTTTGCTTTTCAAACTGCTGCTCCTCTTATTAGAGTTTTCAATTTCATTGTTCTTTTAGGTCTTCTTTTTCCTGTTACAATCACTTAGAGTCCTTTTTTTTTTCTTTCTTTTTTTTAAATATACTTGTAAACACAAGAGCCAGCTATCTTAACAGTAAAGAAAGTGTTAGATATTTCCATTGGAGCTTCACAAATTTGAACACTAGTAACCTCTTTTCATGGATCAAACATTAAAAATGTCTTAGGCTTTTGAAGTCACTTGAGAAGCAGAATGCAGCTTTATTTTTGATAAAAGCCTTGCTTTTGCTAAACAAAATAAACACTCAAGTAGAGATGAGCTCAGCCCTTGCTTATGATTGTGCTGTGAATATACATATTCTACTGCGTGAGGCTTGGGTAAAGTGAAAGGCAATTTATTTTTCTTGAGAAAGAGAGAAGAAAGAGAAGGCCAAAATGCCTGAGAAAGCCAGACATTAATATGGGAGGCAGACCAAGGATATATTTGAGACTGTGTCCACCTAAATGTTGCATAGTTTCCTATGAAAGACATTCACTCCAACTCTGGCAGCATGTGACCATACTAGAAAAGTTAGAAATCTGGAATTTTATATAAAGTCTTCTGATGTTGAGAACCTTGATTTATTGCAAAGTTGGAATCATCATCACTACACAATACAATACAGGACCCAAGTGACTTCTCTGCTGGTTGGAAACGGAACACGAACCTCCAGTGTGTTGCCTTCCTCTCTTTTGCTGCATGCACACATATGAACACATAACCATGGATCTTTTTTTTTTTGTTTTATGTTTCAAATGATCTATTTATGCATTCTAATATAAGCCAGTCATATAGAGTAGATGAGTAGGTAAAGTCACAATCCTAGCTTTAGAAAACAAGGATGATTATTTCAAGTGACTTGATATCATAGAGGCGGTGAATTCAGAATTATGTATTGTCTCTAGATGCACCTTTTTTATTAGCTCTGCATAGCACTCTAGGCAAACGTCCCTGCTGTTCCTGCTTTCACTCTTACTTTTGTCTGTTATTGGTTGAAGCGTGTCACTCAAAAAGATGTGTTGAAGTCATAACCTTATCTTGAAATGTGATCTTATTGAAAATATGGCCTTTGCAGATATAGTCAGTGTGGGATGAGGTCACAGTAAATTAAGTAGGGATCTAAATCCAGTTAGCATTAGTGGTATCTTTGTAAACTGAGAAACAGATGTGAAGGTCCAGAAAAGACCCAACAAAGACAGCCATGAAGACAGAAAAATGGCAGCCATGCATTTGCAATGAAAGAAACACAAAGCATGCCAGCTATAATCAGCCCAGCAGAGGCATGGGGCCTGCTCCCGGAAGCCAAAAAAAGAGCCATTCCTGGAGTACTTTCATTTCAGCATTCCAGTATGCAAATGTGTGGGATAATAAAGTTCCATGGCTTTAAAATATTGCTAATGATGACCTCTTACAATTACCCTAAGAAAGCAATCCAGGAAACATGGTGCAGAAAATCAGAAAAAAAAAAAATATGTGAAGTATTAATGTGAGATAGTTTATATGAGGACTTTACTTATCAAATGACAATAATATTTATTTAATCTTGTAACAACCTTGAAGAGCTCTCTGTCTCTCTCTCACTCTCTCTCCTCTCTCAATAGAGCTACTACCTAATCTGTCTTCAAACTCATAAGTTCCTCTTCATAGAGGACCATACATAGGACTTGAGTCTCTACTTTTGTTCACTGTACCATTTGGTCATATTACTTTTTAAAAAGAATTTTGTATGATATAATATACAATTATTACAATTATTAATATTTGGTACTTTTATACATTTTAAGAGTCACAAATAAGGAGAGAAAAAATATCACAACAGAAAAAATCAACATGACTTTACCCAGAATGGTTAAATCTCTCTGCCATTTTTAGGCATTTTTAGACCTTGATAGTGCAGGGAAGTTCTTCAGCGATCTTAGATCAATTCTGTTTTCCTAACTCCTTGCCTTTGGTTCTCAAAAATAACTGTAGAGTGTGCTGGGAGTGCAGTATTTTAAGATGGGGAGGTCTGAAGCAGCTTAAGTCTTGATACTTTTTTTAATGGGATGTAACATCTTGAATTAGAGAACTGCCTGGAATAGCTCTGGAAACAGGCCTTCAAATTGTCTCAATGATTCCTGTTCCCTCAGGTGCATAACTCAGGGCAGGCTTCCTGGTAGAGTCCATTATCATTGGTAAAAGTGGAGATTTCTCACAGCTCCCTGGACTGGGTAGGCAATGGCTCATGAGGGCTGGGCCTCTGCAGCCCACATGTAGGATATTAGGACAAGAAAAACAAATATTCTAGACTTCTAGTGATTTAATATCATCAGTTTTTAAAAGAAAACTTTTATTTTTAAAATGCAACACAGAAAACATTTTTAGAACTTGATGAACTTGAAAAAGTGAACACAGATATCATTCTCACCAAGATAAAATAATGCAATAATAAACTCATATTCTTTCAGTTGTCTTTATCCTTTTTTTTCTATAAATTTAACCAATTTCTTGATTTTAAACCCTCAAAACTAATTTTGTATGCTTTTAACTTAAATGAATAGTATAATTCAATATGTCCTCCTTTAGCATCTTTTCTTTGACTTAATGTTTGTATGATCTTTTATTTTATTCTGAAAATAAATGCATGAGAGTTTTACCTTCTGACCAACAGATAAAAATCAGTAATTTCAATTTTAGTTACCATAGGTGACCTTGCTGCTGTCTTATTATGGCTTTACTTTTTTTTCTCCAGATGACTAATGATGTCGATGCTTGTTCACATACATATGGTTACTGGGGTACCCTCTTGTCCTTCGTCCATTTCTCTATTTAATTCCCTGTCTTTTAAAATAAATCACAGGAGTCCTTAATATGTTCCAGATATAATTTCTTTTATGACTAAATATATTAAAATATTTTCCTTGACTCTCCAGCTTGCCAACAGAAAATTTTAACATAATCTAATTTATTAATGTTTTCCTTTCTGGTTATTGTTTTCTGGGCTCTGTTTAAAAATATTTGGGCTGTATTGAGATATACTCTTCTATATTACACTGTAGACATTTAAAAAATTCTAAACATTTAGATCAACATTTCATCAAAAATTAATTTCCCCTCAAAAAAAAGTCCAAGAAACCCAAAAGACACACACACACACACACAAATATTAAAAAAATTTAAAATCCAGGTTGGCACAGTGATACAGGAAGATCATGACTTCAGTGCCACCTGGATTGCGCAATGAGAGAGTACCTCTCAGAAGAAAAATTTAAAAAAAGAAATAAGCAAAATTTTAAAAATAAAGTATTCATGGGGCCACTGAGATGGCTTCATGGGTAAAGGTGCTTGCCACTAAGCCAGATGACTTAAATTTAATCTCCAGGGCCAACACGGTAGTAGGGAGAGAACCTACACCCATAAGCTGCCCTTCAACATTCATAGGCACTCACATACATGAGGGTGCATTATTTTCTATTTTGGGTCACTGTATTATTTTTTATCTTTGTTGTCTAAACTACTGAATTTTTTATTTTATGTGTATGAGTGTATTGCCTGTCTGCACACACACACACACACACACACACACACACACACACATACACGTAAGTGCACCTGTGTTGTGCAATGCCCCCAGAGGCCAGAGGAGGGTGTTAGATACCCTGGAACTGGAGTTAGGGATAGTTGTGAGCCATCTTGTGGATGTTGGGAATCAAGCCAGGGTCCTCTACAAGAGCAACCAGTGCTCTTAACCACTGAGCCATCTCTCCAGCCCACTATTGAAAATTTTGATATCTTATCAATTTTACTAATTTAGCATGACATGTAATATATATTTTGATTTTCCTATACTTTTTCTCATTTTCAGTTACACAAATGCCTTTTTACTCCCAAACTGTGGTGCTGTTATCGCCCATGAATGCTACTAAGGCATCTATTGAGATGAATTCATTATTTTTCATCTTTCTTTTGCTAATGTGATGAGCTACACCAATTATATTTTAAGTGCTAATCCTGCTAAATGTCCCTTTACATTAAGTGGCTATATGTCCTGCTTATTCATGATGTTACTATATTTTTATCTTCATTTAGTAATATTTAAATTAGGACCTCAGTGCTTACATTCCTGAAAGAGCACAGCCTCTAACTTGGGGAGAAGCTTATTCTACCCTCTAAACATGATGTGTGTGCTCTCACCTTTCCTCTTCTCTGTCAAGGTTCCTGTATCATTGATATTGCTTTTTTTTTCTTAATTAAATTGTTGATAGACTAGTTGGCAGAATCATATCTAAGCTGAGCCTCACTGCCGATGTTCCACATTATATTGGATCAGTGATTTTTTTCTTCTGTTTTTTTATCTTGGTAAGTCATGTGAAGAAGTTACAAATTTCCGTTCCTAAGAGTCAGCCTTCATCCTTTACTTTTGAATACACATTTGGTTCTACAGAACTGACTTACTTCTGCTACTGTACTTACTGTTCTTTCATTTTTTTGGCTTAATGCACACTTCTGACTTCTCTGTAAGTTCTTGAAGTGTACACTCATACCATTGGTTGTCACTATTTTCTAATATCGTCACTGAAAATTGTATATTCCCTTTTTGGCATGACATAAGCTCTATCTTATCAGTTCAGATATACAATGCTTTCATTATGGTTCAGATGAACTTTTTCATTTCCCGTTATGACAAAAAAAACAAAAAAACAAAAAACAAAACAAAACCATACTTCCTTTTAACTTTCACATTTGAGTGAGTTGTTTCTCCTTTAATATATACTTCCTTTATTATATAATGCTTTCTCCTTTTCCTTTAGAAGCTTTGAAGAAATCATCAACAACATGTTTCTCTGTATTAAGTCCCTGTTTCTGCTTCCACGATTAGCTGAACCCTGACTCCAATAACTTTTCCCAAAAGGCTAGCTTTGAGTTTATGCATCAGCCTGCAGTTTGGTCTGCAAATCTATGCCTCATTTGAACAATTTTCAAAATAGTCCTGCCGTGTGTAGGTTTTAAACAAGCTGTTCTCATCTAATAAAGACAATAGTGACATTACAGCAGTGAAAGAGCCATATGAGAAGATCTGCTTCTATGATTAAGTGTCACAACAAGTACTTAGGAGACAATCAAACAGTTGGCTTGAGTTTCTTCTTGGTTATGGGACTTCAAAATCATATTGTTCAGAGAAAAGCTCTGTCATCCCAAACACAATAGGAACAAGGAGCTAGGACTTTTGAAGACCCTGTAAGTGCCTGAGGAGCACTATTGTTTATTCAACTCAGTATTTCTACATTCTACCCAAACCTGGATATAGTTCAGCACGCTTTTCCTCTCTCTCTGCATCCTCTCCTTATTTATATTTTACTGTATTACTTAGTTAATGTGAAAAGTGATTAACCAAAGCATACACTTCATGGCACTCCCACTCCAAATTCAGTCTAGGAAAACATAAGTTTAGCTTGCTGTATTACATGATAATTGATCTGATTAGATTTTAGGAGCATGATTAGCCTAACCTCCAGGCAGAAACATATTTACCCCAGTAATGGAACAACCTATTGTGTTTGCATGCTAATCATGCTTTTAAACTGTGGTGGCCAGAATCCTATTTTGCACAGAGCATGCAGCAGGGCTAGAACTTGGGCAAAGTTGATGAGTCACGTGCCTCTAGTGCAAAACTTAAAGGATTGCTGAAAAATTCAGTAATTAAAATAAGCAATATTTTAATGCAGTAGTACAGAAATTAACACAAAATAACCATGATAAATAAAATAACAAACATTTTCAATAAAGACAAAAGAGTGTTACAGATGTTCTTCTAGAAAGGTTAATAACTTCTTTAGTCTCTTACATGACTTGACATTCATATGACTGGCCTGGCACAATCCGCGTGTCTCTGCCTTCAGAGTGCTGGGATTAAAGGCACCATGCCTGGCCTACTTTTCATAAAAGAAAACCTGTTTTATGTATGTGTGCTTGTCTGTATATATGAGCTCCAGATGTAAGCACCACAGCACATGTGTGGAGGTCATAGGAGTCCTTCTGGTATGTGTCCTTGCCTTTGCACCTTGTTTGAAACTTGGTTTCTGTCAGTGCTTTACCAGGTTACCTGGCTCACAGGCCTCAGAAGATTGTTCTTTCTCATCACCTGTGATCTTGTAGGGCCTGCTGGAGTTACTGTGCTTGGCATCTTCTTTTTATGTAGATTCTGTGAATGCGAAATCAGGTAATCAGATTTGCACCGCAAGTGCTTTTACCCACTGAGCCAGCTCCCAAGCTCCCACTTTTTAAGGTTTTAGGAGATGCTCTTTGACCTTGCCTTTGATCTGGCCCTGCAATGATAACATTTATTACTGTAGAAGGAAGAGATTTCAGGAAATACTGTGGAAATACAAACTACATAGTTTATTTTCCTCTCTGTAATATTAAAGTACACATGGTGTATCAAAGCCTAAAAGCAGAAATTAGAGGATATACCTAGTCACCCTCCCCCAAGGTCCTTGTTTAATGTGTGTGGACATATCTAGAAATCTGTATTTTGGAATAAACACCCATTAATTGTCCTGCAGGTTGTTCAGAACCATGCTTGGAGGAACAGTTACTTAGAATCTAAAAACTCTTCTCTCTTACTGTTGTCATTCTGGGAAAGCATTGTGCTGTTCTCTGTAAGTATTTTGGACAAAATGACTAGAGCCTGTGTCTGGTTTTAGCAAAAAAAAAAAAAAAAATGACCAAAAACAAAACAAAACAAAACCATACAAAAAACAGAAAACAGCCAATTAAAAAGACTTGGTATTTTTATTCCCTTTTCCAGTTCGTGGAATATTCACACACGTAACTTTAAATTAAAAACTTAAATTGGAATGCACTTGTACACTGAAAATTGCAATGATTTATGAATACTACAAATAGTTGCTCTGTATTTTAATTCTATTTCTCTTGTAAGAAACTTGTCATTTCAACTATTTTAATTAAAAAATACCTGAATTAAAACATAGCAAGTAAATAAAACAGTTGGCTATGCTTATAACTATACCTACAGCATCTTGAAATTCACTGTGAATATTTTCTTTAAATCTAATGTAGAGGGAATGTAGGTTTTTAAATATGTACCTCTTTTCATAATGTTTTAACGTATTAGTGTTTATAGGAGTCAATTTCTTGGAATTACGTACATTAAATCACTTGTGGTATTTACCAAAACACAAAATTACAGGGTCTACCACAATACTTAATGGATTTGAAATTTTCCAAAAGTAAAGTCCAAGAATCTGTGTTTTCAACCATTATACCAAATAGTTCTTCTGTACCTTAAACCCTAAGTACCATCTTCTGTTTCTTTTTGCTGTCATTGTTGCTTGCATGGTTTCATTTAGTAATTTTGGGGATGATCTTTTCTTACTGGTGTTCAGACCCTTTGTAATCGATCTCCAAATATGGAAACACAGAGGACTGCTTGTCCTGATTTCATAAATAGCAGAATAGAAAAAGCATGATTTATAAGAATAGCCATAACCATGAAAAATATTAGAATTTGAATTTTTCTTTGATGCTTTCTCTGGAGAGTTTATGGCTTATATTATACTTTTATAGCTATAAGGGCATCACTTCAGCATGAGAGCAGCTGTCATACAGTGCTAGACCAATAATCCATCTGGCTCTATATGATAGTACTCTTGCCCTCAAAATGAACATAACAGGAGAGATAGAAAAGATGTTATCTTATTATTTGTAATAAGAGGATCAGGCACTTAGATTTCTCCCTAATCTAATAATATTTAAATTTAGCTAATTTTTAATAATAGAAGACGAGTTCAGTAAGAACTCTGCCATCAGTTCATATATCTATCTGTATAGCTTTTACATCTTTTCTCTCTCCCCTCATTAATCTCCTTAACAAGTCTCCTAAACTTTGACTGTGTTCTCAATTTCTTTTCCAAATTGAAGGTTTATACTTTGCAAGTATACTTCATATATAATTGAGAAAATTTTGTACCTTTTAATATAGAAGCCTCATGATAGCCTCAGCTAAAAGCATAATGAAAAGTTAATAAATATTATTTTTCAGTCACTTATAGAAGAAGTGGTAACTTTTACTGCAACATTCAAGTTTAGAGAAACCAAGATCTTATATCCACATTGGAGTCCCACTTGTAAATCAGTGTCTGTAACTAAGGAAACAATGGCATTGAGAAAATGTTCTAACAGCCCTTGTATGTTTTGTCTGGAGCCAAATTGTCTCTGTACCATTAAAAATCTTACCAGATTACCTCCGTCAACAAGCTTAACAGTTCAAAAAGAAGAGGAGACTTATCTTAGTTTCTTTCCTCTTTTCTGTGATAAAATACTCTGGCAGAGGGTTTATTTCAGCTCACAGTTCAAAGCAGCATGCAAATCATTTTGATGGAAGTCACAGCAGCAGGAGATCCAGACAACTGATTGCATAACATCCACCAATAAGAAACAGAGAGTAATAAACGTCTACTTCTGCTCGTTTTCGTTTTTCATTAATACAGCCCAGAATTTCATTCAGGGAATTGTGCCACCCACAGTGGGAAGGCTTCTTCCTCAATATCGTCAAGTTAAAATCCCCACAGGCATACCCAGAGTCCCATCTTCCGGTGGTTCTAGATTCATCACAGCTCTCCGCCTTGTCAACTTGACACCAAAACATTTCACTTTTAACTCATAAAGTTCTATGTTGTTCCCCAGGCTCATGGCCATCTTAGAATATAAAATACATTCAATCCAACTTCAAAAGTTTCCATAACCATCATCAGTTCCAACACTTTGAAAGTATCCTAAATGTGAGCTTTTACAAAATAAACAATTAACTTCAAGCATAGAGTAATATAATAGCACAGAGTAAATACTACTGTTCTGAAGTAAAAGAATTGAGGCATAGGAAAGAATGATTGTACCAAAGCAAACCCAAAATCTAGCAGGGCAAACACAAATCCTACAGTTCCATGCCCAGTGTCTGTGGCTCATAATGTAATGTTCTAGGTTCAGAAGGCTATGGTAGCTCTATCCCTCCAGCTCTGCCACTGTTACCACAGACAGATTAGCTCCTAGGTCAGCTCCATTGTGTGTTTACATCACTCCTCGGTAGACTTCCCAGAGTTCTGCCATCTCCAATATCATGGAGTTTCCAATAAAACTTAGAATTTACCTTCACAGCTTCATGCAGTGGACTCTTGGGGCTCTTTGTAGGGACTTCGGTCCTGCTACACACTGACAGCCTCAGCTGCTTTCCATAACCCCTTCAGTCTTTCATGCCTAAAGGACCAGTGCCATATGGATGATATTCCAAGTTCAGTTGCCAGCTCAACGTGTAGCCTGGTCCCCTTGAAGCACAGCTTTTCAGCATTTGTGCACTGACCTTGAGCAAAAATATTCTTGATTTAATCAGTGTTCTCTAGAGGATCAGAATTGAAAGAAGGTATATATATATATATA
>NW_008359442.1:6917863-6927437 GCF_000622305.1 Nannospalax galili | reverse complement strand
TATATGTACATATAATTTATTAATCAGCTTACTTTGAAATTTTAACAACAGCTGAATCAGACTTGAGAAACGGAGGATCTGGAAGTAGCATGGTCCATGGGGCTGGGAGCCTCAGCAGTCTCAATCTGGACTCCAAAATCTGAAGGGATCTTGAAGAGCAATTGATTGACATCCATGATTAACACCTTGAAATGCTGGTTCTGATGTCAGTGAAGTACTCAGCAACAGGATAAATCAACTCTGCAGTAAGAGGAAAGGTCAAACAACCAAAAGTTGAATGATCTTCCTTCCGTCATTCCCCTTTTGCCTGGGCTGCTACCAAAAGGTGTTTCCCACATTTGGATGGGATTTCTTTTCCCACATCAATTAAGGCTCCTTACTGAGGATTCTAATCTGTGGCAACTTGATATTAAAACCAACACTCACACCTTCCTATTGTTGAAGTAGAGAAGCCAGGTTTCTGTTTAATGGCATTGATTTCTTTAACAGTATAGCTGCTTTGTTGTCTGCAGGTCCTTTGCTGAAGCTTTCCTCCACCAAGTTAGTCCTTAGTTAACTTCAACTTCACTCAGGTTCCCAGGACACAGGAAGAATAAAACCAGATTCTTGGCTAGAGTGTCCCACGAATGACCCCCTAGACCAATTCCTTGTAATGTTCTTCCTCTCCTCTGAAATCTCATGAGCCAGACCCCCACTGGCCACATTTCTTTCATCATTCTTTTTTTTTAATTTATTTTATTATTTTTATTTTATGTATATGTGTGTATTGCCCGCATGTAGGTAAGTGCCCCCGTGTCGTGCAATGCCTGCGGAGGACAGAAGAGGCTGTCGAATCCCCTGGGACTAGAGTTACGGATAGTTGTTAGCTGCCGTGTGGGTGCTGGGATTCAAACCTGGGTCTTCTGCAAGAACAACCAGTGTTCTTAACTGTTGAGCCTTTCAAACTCCTACCATTATGGTCCACCAAGCTCTGCTTTCAACATTCAAGGGGATTTTAGCCCAAAGTGCCCATTCTGCATTCCAGCCACAACACACTTCCAAAGTCCAAAGGAATACCTGTTTAGGTTTATGACAACAATGCCCCTACTTCTTGGTACCATTTCTGCAATAGTTTCTGTTCCTATTGCTGTGATAAAATACTTTGGAAAAACAAATTTTATGGGGGAAAGGGTTTATTTCAGCTCACAGTTGAGATTACAGTCCATTATTGCAGGAGATGTTACAGTGGCAGGAACTTGAGATAGCTGGTCACACCCATAGTCAAGAAGCAGAGAGAAAAGAATACATGCCTCTGCTCATTTCCCTTTCTCCACTTGTACAGTCCCAGTTCCCAGTCAGGGAGTGATGCCACACACAGTGACTGGATCTTTTCACCTTAGTTAGCATAATTAAGATAATACCCTACTGACATACCCAGAGCCCTATCTCCCAGGTGATTCTAGATTCTTTCATGTTAACATCACAAGACTCAGTCTACAAGAGTCTTGTGGCACAAAAGAATGAAGTCATCTCAGGCCAGTTGTTCACAAATGATGAAAATAGTCAATATGTCCAGCAGAAAATAGTCACTATGTCCCTACATCACTACCAAAAATGGTGATAGTTATTACTTGACCATTTAACATCAATAAAATATATTTTAACATGAAAACATATTTCTTTCCCTTTTCCTTCTCCTTCTTCTTCCTATTGAGTCTTGTTATGTAGCCTAAGCAGGTTTTTCTCAGTCATCCTACATCAGCCTCCTCAGTGCTGGGATTGCAGATGTGCATCACCACACTTGACTATAATTATTTGTGAGCATCTACTATCACAAATTATTTATAAAGATAATCAAGGTGTATGACCAAGCATGGGCAGGATACTTTTTACCTAATTCGTGAATATAGCCACCTCAGTAATCTTTTGATGAAACAATGGTTCATTGTACTGGTCTGTGAATTTTAGTTACCTCTGTAGATGAGACACTAATCTCAGAATCTTGGGAACAGCAGCATCTTAGTTTAACCATGATTTTGTAGGTGTACCTGATACCGAAAACACTCTGAATAATCCTCTAATGGGATCTCAGCAAGTTAGAACATGTCTCCAAGTTACTGTCATGCCACCTCTACTTTGCAACTTAAAGAATAACTTGGACACTCTAAGGGTAAGATTTGTTTTAATTTAATCATATTAGCTTTCAAAAATGCCAAGCTTTGTTTAAGAAAAACTATAATAAAAATGCCTCTGGGGGCTGGACAGATGGCTCAGCAGTTAAGAATACTGGTTGTTCTTGCAGAAGACCAGGGTTCAAATCCAAACACCCACATGGCAGCTAACAACTGTCAGTAACTCCAGTCCCAGAGGATCTGGCAGCCATTTCTGACCTCTGCAAGCATTGCACAACAAGGGTGCATGTATCTACATGCAGACAATACATGCATACACATAAAATGAAAAATAATAAATTAAAAATAAAGCCTCTGCTTTCCATGATCCAATTTCAAACATTATCAATTAATGGGTAACCTAATTTGTTCTGACTAGTTTCTATGCTATCATTTTCTCCTTTGAGTTTGCACACTGTATTACATCGAGTACTGCAGAAACCTTCCTTCCCCCTTATATCTCACCATAAGCAAAAAGATCTAGACACTTGCTTTTACTAATGTCTGAAGGCTTGGAATATAATATATTATTTTGGTCTTTTTGAGACTGAGTCTTCCTGCAGCCCCAGCAGGCCTGGAACTTACCATATAGACCAGAATGGGCTCCATATCACAGAGATCTCTCTGCCTCTGCCTCTGGACTGCTGGGATCAAAGGCATAGACCACCACACCCAGCTGGAAAATAAGATTCTATGGGTGGCGTTATGCAATGTATTTTAAAGATATGTAATATTTATCTCTATATTTAGTAATGTAAGTCATGGGTGATAATTGGACATATCTAGTAATTGATGTAAAATGCCAATGGTCTAATTCATCCAGTCATTCTTAATTTATTAACTGAAATACTGAAGTAGAAACAAATGTTCTCTAACCAACGATTTGGTTACCCTGAGTTACAGTTTAGATAGAAAAGCTGGAAAAATGCCCGAATGGTTTCCTTTATTTTCCTTTGTTCAAAATAATGATTTACTCCTTTCTGTCATTCAAGTAACCAATGTTATTGTCACTTAAGTTTTGTGTTTAATATCTCTATGAATCATAAATTTAAATATATTAATGGATTTTAATCCTTTGTTTTGTTATGCTTATTGATGCACAAATTTTGTCATTTTTTTTAGTAGTAGAGTGTTAAGTTGTTTTCAATTGCTTTCCACCACCTAGTCTTAGTAGTGTTCTCTATAAGCTTTTCACGTAATGGTGCAAGCAATAACATAATTAGTTAATATTATCTATCATTAAAGATGGAGCATGATTATAATCCAGCTGAATAAGGGATTCAAGAATGGTAATATTTTAAGTCTGTTCTAATTATTACACTCTAATTGTGTCATTCCCTCCTTCATTTTCAGTTGACAAAATACATACCAATAATTCTTTGACTATTTTCATGTGTAGCCTTAAACGGAGAGACAAGATATTGGGTGATTTGATTTTCCTTGCATTTTTCTTTGTTTTTTGTTGTTGTTTTTGGAGTCAGTGTCTCCCTTTGTTGCCCCAACTGGTTTGAAACTGCCTGTGAAAACCAGGCTGGTTTGGAACTCACAAAGACCTAGCTATGCCTGCCTCTGCCTTCTGAGTGCTACAATTAAAGGTGTATGACACCATGTCCTGCCTTAAAATACTGTTTTAGTTACTGATTTTCAAAATACTGCATGGTTTTCTAGAAAAAGACCTAGAGGTAACTGTTGACAAATAAATTATTGATCTTACTTCTTCAACTTACCTACGACTTTACTTTTCAATTCGTTTTAGTAGATACAGAGCATTCTTCTCTTTTCCAACCTTGAGCTTAGTCTGAAGACTAACAGCAATGATAAAAATGTGATTGCATGGTGGGGCTTGCATTCTTATGTTCTTACCAGAAGACTATGTATCATCTATCTTCTGCTTCTCTGAGGAGGAAGACAGAAATATTTCCTGGTTTTCATTACTTAAGAGTCAAGAAAAGAAATCTCACACTAGATTCTTCTTACCTGCAGAAAACTCTCAAATCCTTGTGTAAAAATCCATGATGTTTTTCTTAAGTCATTGTGTTTTCAAATGGCTTATCTCATGGGATAATCTGTGATAAATCAATTCAATGCTTAGAGGATTTCATGTTCTTTTGAACTGGTGCATCCAAAAAAGTTTGCTAATTTTATCTCCTTTATTTCATTATTAAAATATTATTGAACTGTCATGTTTGTATTGCTCCCGAGTTCCTTTATGTCTGATTTTTATGATCTTTGACAACTTTACTGGTCTTTTCTTTAAGATCTTCTGGGTTCCCTTGTCTATTTGCAGCCCCATACATGCAGTTAGCCATGTCTCAAGGAAGACTTGTTTTACAGCAGCTTCAGCCTTGGTCTATAGGGATGCTGCTAGTGATACTATGATTCATTTCCAAAAGATCAGTTAAACAGACAAGCAGTTTTTAAAGATAAGACATGACACTACAAATTGATGGGGCTATTTTAAATTCCAACATATAAATATAAAAATAAAAGATTTTAGGGTTGGGCAAGGTGGTACGGAGTATTAATCCCAGCCCTCAGGAGGCAGAGGCAGAGATAGGTGGATCTCTGTGATTTAAGGGCCATGCTGGCTTCCATAGTAAATTCCCTAGTGAGACTCTTCAAGAAACCAAAACCAAAACCAAAACCAAAAAAAAAAAAAACCCAAAAGATTTTAATTATACTTTCAATATATAATGCGTTCACTATGCATTTACTTCTCCCATAAATGAAACACAGTTTCAGAAAATACAGACACTTTTACTAAAAATATGATTGTAAAATATGATTGAAATTTGTTTAGTTGTAAATTTATATTTTCATGTCTTTGTTTTGGGTTGATCGTTTGGTTTTTGTTTTGTTATGTCTGTCCTCCTGGAAATCCATGTCAAATTACTCTTTTTTTTTTTTTTTTTTTTTTTTTGAGACAGGGTCTTCCTGTAGCTCCGGTTGACTTGGAACTCCCTATGTAGACCAGGCTGGCTTCAATCTCACAGAGATCAGTTTACCTCTCCCTCAACACTGCTGGGACTAAAGGCATGTGCTATGTTCTTTTTATGTAGTTAAGGCACTAAACTGATAAACTGCTAAGTTCATTTTCTTTCAATATGCCTTTTCTTTCTTACAAGCTGCATTTTTTAGCATTTAAAATTTATATGTATATCCATATTATTTATTTATTTTGTGTGTGTGGGGGGGCCTCATGCCAAGCAACTCATGTCAATGTTAAAGCACCGCTTGTGGGTGTCAGTTCTCTCCTTTCAACGTTTGCGTGGTAGGATTGAACTAAGATCATCAGGCTTAGTAGCAGACTCCTTTTTCTACTTAGTCATCTCTCTGGCATGATTTTAGCATTAATATTTACATAAAAATTATGTAAAAACACACGCCTCAAAAATGAGTTAGTGAAATAAAGTATTAATATCCAGAATATACAGAGAACTCACAAAATTAAGAAAGCAAGCAAAGAAATGGCAGGATTAAGAAATGGACTAAAGAACTAAAAGAGAGATCTCAAAAGAGAAAATAAAAATGGCTAAAAAAACCCTGAAAAAGTGTTCAACATCCTTAGTGACTAGGGAAACGCAAATCAAAACCACTCTAAGATTTTATCTAATCCCAATCAGTGTGGCTAAGATCAAGAGAACAAATGACAACAAATGCTGGTTAGGATGGGGAAGGGGAACCTCGCCTACTGTTGGTGGGACTGCAAACCAGTGCAACCACTGTGGAAACAGCATGGAAAACTCTTAAACCAAAAATAAATCTACCATATGACCTGGCTGTCCCACTCCTCTGCATATACCCGAAGGACTCATTCTACTGCAGAAATATTTGTACATCCATGTTGTTGCTGATCTTTTCACAATAACTAGGAAATGGAAACAACCATGTCCCTCAGTCGAGAAATGAATAATGAAAATGTGATACATTCAAACCATGGAGTTCCATTCAGCAACAAAGAAAAATGAAATCATGAAATTTGCAGATAAATGAATAGAACTAGAAACTGTTATATAAGTGAACTAACACACTCAGAAATACAAGTGACGTATGTTCGCTCTCACTTGTGGATCTTAGCGCAAAATCCAGAGGTGTGAGTGCATATCCTGATTTAACCATAGGAGCCAGGAAAATAGAAGGGAAACTTGGGGGTAAAGGGGAAGAAAGAGATCAAGAAAGGGAGATAGTAGAAGACAGATGCTATTAAGGATGGAAAAGGTAAAAAGGGAGGGTACTTTAACTGTGGAGGTTGGAGGGTTGGTTATATAAGAGAAGTGAAAGGTGAGATACATAATGCTTAGATTATGTGAAAAACCAGACGGAAATATATTAGTTCCAATTTCTACTGAAAAATACACATCATATATATACAAGTGCATGTGTGTAGCTGAAGACTATATGACAAAAAACACAGTGCAAGCTAGGAGAAAACTCCCTTCTAGTTGCTGGTCAGGGTAGTCTAAGACACTCCCAAAATAACACAGGTTACTCTCACAGTCTTTGATTGCCTTCCGGAATTTGAAGGGAAGACCCTATTCCTGAAGATAGGCCACATTGTAGACAAAGGACTTGAAGCAATCAAGTTGGAACTGACCTGAAAACCTCCTTCCTGAAGACTGGCTCTCGTGGTATCAGAGGATACTGTTCAAGCTGCCAAGGGAGAAAATCAATCAGTGGTCCAATCCCAGCTATAAAACCTAATAAACAACAATGCCTGGCCCAGCAAACTAACGCTATTGGTGCAGTAGTGGCAGTTTTATCCTGGGGGTAGCTGTGTAATTGGAATTAAGGCCTACTCAAAGGGAAGGAACTTATTTGTAGTACTGTGAACATAGCCAGATACACATGGCTGGAGAGGTCATATATTCTAGAGAAAAACCTACTTTTGTCATATCCCTAGACCAATGTAATTTCTTACTGTATTCTAAATATGCATGCTTGTATTTACAGACAAGTGTGCCTCTCACCACTTACCACTGAGCTTCTTTTGCAACAGATGGAGATTAACACAGGTTCCACAACAGGTCAAATGCAGAAAATAATTGTCTGTGAGATGCTTAAACCCAAGTGTCACAGTTTCAATGAAATTGCTACAAATAAGATGAATTCATCTTTCAACTCTCATCAGAGAAGTTTTCTTATGCAGTAGATAGTGATTAACATGGAAATCCACAATCGGCCAATGTGCAGAGAACAAGAGGCTGCAGAGTTCTCATCCTTGAATAGGACACCTATTTCAAACTTCTGTCTCCCAAGACTCAGGGATCATTGCAGACAAGGGGGCAGAAAGATGATAAGAGTCAGAGGTGTTCTATGACCACAAGGAAAGTTTTCCAGAGAGCTGGAGAGTTGCACATATGAACTCACAGCAAGGGTGACAGCATGGACAAGTCCTATGCAAGCTCAAACCAGACAAAATCCCAACCTACACATGGGGAAGTGGGTAAGAAATCCCAACCCAACCTAAAGAACCTTTGATAACTAGTAGCTACTGGGAGTGGGTAGATGTCTCTTACAAGGATGAGTTTTTGGTAGGTTGACCAGGCTCCAGTGGATGGACCCACACCGAGGGACATATGGGGACACAAATCAGACTCTAAAAGGTGGTATTGTATATCTAGTGGAGTATGTTGAACAAATTGGGCAGGAGGGCAGCAGTGAGGGGAGGTTTGGATGGGGGAGGGGGACCTAAATGCCATTAAATTACATTGTATGAAAAATCATTAAAATTTAACAATTTTTTTTGGTATTTTTGAGACAAGGTCTCCCTGTAGCCCCAGCTGGCCTGGAACTCACTGTGTAGACCAGGCTGGCCTCGAACTCACAGAGATCCGCCTGCCTCTGCCTCCTGAGTGCTGGCATTAAAGGCGTGCGTGACCACGCCCGGCTAAAATTCAACATTTTCTAATGAATGAAAGTATTTTATTTAGAATCTATTTTATTACTTCTGATTCTTTAATTTTCCTCCTCTAAGGTAAAGTTTGTCTTTTACTAATTTTTAATTTTCAAAATTATATCATTATCCATCTTTAGTGCACATAATTTATTAGTGTTTTACTTGTCACCTTCATTAAATAAAATGATAGACCGTATACATATGTCTGTCCATGCTGTTTTTTTCTTAAATTATATTGTAAAGACATACATATATATACAATATATATTTTTTAGTACATATATTATATATATGTCTTGTTTCCTTAATAACTGTATCTGATAAGAAATTGAAGCAAAATTTTCATAAGTCCCCAATTGATATTTCATTATCTCCAGTATACCATAGTAGTACAGTAATAAACAAATTAGTAGGGAGATTTTTTTTTCTTTGTATATTTTTGCTATTTCATTTTTAGACTGTAATTTCAGAAATTGTTTTGCTGGTTCAAGAGTAAATGCATAGATAATTTAGGTAAATATTAATAAAATGACTGCATAAAGTGAACCCTACCTCTTAATTCCTATCTGATTTATCTGCTTTGAAATCACAGAAAGAACATTATATACTGTTACAAAGTTGAATAGAAGAAAATTTCCAAAAAATGAATACCATTTTATTTGCATGGCCTCTGTAATGTCACTAAAATGTAAATAATAAAACATGAGGATGGTGCACATTTTATATTAAATATGATTTTCCTTAAATTCCATCATGAAACTTTTTTGCCAAATGGCTTGACTAAAAATTGTATCTTATCAGTGGCTATTACTATATTTTCCAGAAGAGTCAATGATGTTTACAAGTTTTTTGGATTATAGGAAACAATGTATTCATAAAAGGCATTGATACCAGTATAATTTCTTTGTAGAAACATTCAAAGTTCTTTCTTCTATCTTTTTTTGGAATGGACAGCACACTATTTTCATGGAAAACCATTTTACCAAAGCAGGGCAGGAATTCTTACCCAACTATAAGTTAGTAGGAAATAGGTATATTTGATTTGATTTAAGCATTACACAGTGTATGCATGCATTGGAACATCACATTATCATAAAGTATGTGCAAGCCTTATTGTTTTTGGTAGTAAAAATTAATTTGTTAAACATAAATCAAAAGATAAAAAATCAGTGCAAATTGAAAAGTATCATATGCTCAAATATAATGTTGAAGTTTAGAAGATTATAAAACCATTTATGCATATTTGGTCTAGAAATGATACATCAGAAAACTAAGAACAATCATAACTTTTTTGAAAAATCATACTTCATTAAAATTAAAAAATATTTTGGAAGACAACATTATGAGATTTATAAGCAGTATAATTAAGACAGTATTTTTAATATTTTATTTTTTATTTTATGTGTATGTGTGTATTGCCTGCATGTCAGTAAGTGCATCCATGTTGTGCAATGCCCACAGAAAACAGAAGAGGCTGTCGGATCCCCTGGAACTGGAGTTACAGACAGTTGTTAGCTGCCATGTGGGT
>NW_008359442.1:6911825-6917320 GCF_000622305.1 Nannospalax galili | reverse complement strand
ATTACAATAATAATACATATATGTATATATTATATATAATAACTTTGAACTAGAAATAGAAAGCCCATAATCAGATCATTAATTAAATTATATTCATTCAAATAAAGTTAGTTAGCAATGGTAGGAATGAACTACAAATATACACAATAAAAGTCCCTCCCTCCCTAGTTATCATTATCAGGCTATATGTCTTTAGGGAAGGGTGGGGTCTCATGCACCTTGCCTCACGGCAGGATATTGACAGATTTGATGTGTGGATCTTGTGCCAGTAAATACAAATACTATGAGGTCAAGAGTGCAATAGTGTTGTCATGCTCATAAAAACAGCATTCTACTTTACTCCACTCCTTTCTCCAGTTCTTCCATTTCCTTCCCCCCTCTCTCATGACTTGAGATTTGGAAATGGTCCTAAAGATGTCTTATCCATGACTGAGCATTGCAGTCGCTTTCTAGTCAGTTTGGTCAATTATAAGCCTCCAGTTGCTACTGCTCCCTGTAAAAGAGCTTTTCTGACTAAGGCTGATGGCAGTACTAATATGGGCGTATAAATAGAGTTCTTTAGAAGGAAATATGATGGGCACATCATGGACATCTATAAAATAACACCAGACATTTCCCCCACTATGTCCTAAGACCTCCCAGCCAGATTTTTACATGTTTACAGTATTTGTCATGGATTCCATCCTATTGTTTGGGCCTCAATTCCAATCAGAATATGGTTGTTTACCCCTTTAGTGACCTCACTACTGCACAGAGGCATTTCTTCTTTGGAAAGTTCATAGGGTAGCATGAAAGGTGCACAGCTGAGTAAGACTTTTGATGACAAGTCTCCTCAACAACCAAAGAATATGGTAACCTCAGCAACAGAGTCTTACCATCCAGTTTCATAGACAACTCATTTCGCAAATTGTTCGGGAGAGAGGATTTAGAGACCTCCTGGACGAACCATGAATGGGGAGGTAGATCACTCCTGGTACTGAGATTTTCATTTAATGGCCTATGGCTTCTGAGAGCAGCTTTATCACCAGGAGGGTAGAGAATATTTCCATTAAACTTTTTTTTCAAATATCATTTTTAGTTAGTTTACTCATTATTAGGTTTCTTTATGGCTTCTTCACAGATTCTTAATTTTGATTGATATTTCCCTCCCTCTCCTCTCCCCCATCTCCCTGGCTCCCTCTCTCCATACTTAGTCACTCCCCCAACATCCCCCCTGCCTGATTTTATATTGCATGTGCTTTAATTAAAGCCATGTCTTTACCCTCTCATGGGTCCCTTCCTGGTTTTCCAGTTCCATACACACTGATCCCCACATAAGTGCAAATATACAAAAAAGAAAGCAGCTGGGTCTAATCTGTGGTATGATTCTTACTGATAAATGTTATGCAAGCCTACAATGAGGGTGACCATGCAGCACGTCTATTTCTGGCTATATTACTCATTTTTCTGTTTTTGTGATAAAATGTCATGACCAAAAGAAATTAATGAAGAAAGTTTATGGTGGCTTAGATTTCCAGTGAAAGAGTCCATAATGGTTGAGGAGGCATGGCAGCAGGTGGCCAGCAAAGAAAGCTGGGAGGTCACAGCTCAAGCAGGAGCAGGAAGTGGAGAGAGTGAGCTGAAGTGGAGCAAAGCTACCATCTCTGGAATCCCAGCCCAGAGTCGTATTTCCTCCAGCAAGTCTCTACATCCTAAAAGTTTCATAACCTCACCAAATACCACTACCAACTTAAGACCAAGTATTCAAAATTTTAAGCCTAAGAGGGACATTTTTCATTCAAAAGACAACAGTCTACACATGACCCCCAGAGGCTGATTGTCATATCATAATGCAAAATTCATTCAGCCCAGTTTTAAAAGTCCTTATGGTCTTTAAATGTCTCAATAGTGTTTAAAAACCCAAAATTTAGTCTCTTCCAAGATTGTAAGTAATCACTTAATTATGACATTTTGTAAAATTATAAAGCAAACACAGACTTCTTACCATTTCAAGGGAGGAATGAGGACATAGTAAGGAAATACTGGACTAAAGAACGAAATACAACGTATAAAACACCAACTTGCATAGGCCCTTGTTCAGTATCCGAACCTTTAGTTTTAAAGGGCTTAGAGGGCTCTGTTCTTCCAGAATTGCTGACTGAAACATACATCTACCCTCAAGATTGGTTCTGTTCCCTGTATGCAGCTCTCCTTGGCAGATGTCTCATGACTCTGGTATTGCCAATATCTCGGGGTCTCCACTATAACCCAGGCTTTCATAGCACCATGCAATGTCCTTTCAGGGTCTCCTTTCTTGCAGTGACTCCAGCACTGACACATTTTCTAGCCTCAGGAGCTCTCAAAACTGTGGAGGAAAAATCAATGGCCCTCATTTAGAGGGCAACTTTCATGCCTCCAAGTCAGTAACACATGAATGACACTGCCAAGTTTTGGGATGGACTTCTGCCTCCCTGGAATCACACTGGCATCAGCTTTTGTAGCAGGTGCTTCCTAGGAGCAGAAAAACCCTTAGACTCTTTCAAGAGATGGAAGCTTACCTGAGTGGGGTCTTGCCCATAAGGCACCTTTACAATTCAGAGCATATGTCTTTTTAATGGTGCTAATGTGCTTAACAATTCTTTCATCACATGCCTTGACTGCACATGCTTTCTTTCTGTAAAGCACATTTTGCTCTTTTTCATTGTAGGCCTGCGTAAGGGTAGTCTGTAATAACAATATCATAAACTCAGTGTTGTACTGTCTTGAAATTTCTTTGGTCAAATAAATTAGACTATTACCTTTTAATTCAGCCTCACATAAATTATCAGGACATAGGCAGAAAACAGGCAGATTCTTTGCCAAAATATCTCATGACTGATTTCTATCTCATTTGTTCAAAGAGACCTCGTCCTCTCTGAAACATCACTAGCCATGCCTTCACCCTCCACATTACTCTCAGCCCTACTGTCTTCCATGATCCTGCTCAAATGACTCATTAAGCTCTATTTACAGCATTCAGTCAGTTTTCTAGTCTGAAGTTCCAAGGTCCTCAATATATTAAGAAAAATAAAAGTAATATAGTCAGCAATACCCCACTCTCTAGTACAAGCTTCTATTCTATCACTGTTCTGTTGCTATGATAAAATCCCATGACCAAAAGTGACTTAAGGAAGGACGTTTATTTTGGTTTATCATTCCAGACAGAAAGTCTATAATGGTGGGGGAGGCATGGCAGCAAGTGGCTAGAAAAGGAGCTGAGAGGTCACATCTACTACAAAGCAGGAAGCTGAAAGAGCAAACTGGAAGTGGGCCGTGGCCATAAACTCTGAAAGTACACCCCCAGTGATGTGCTTCCTCCTGCAATGTTCCACATCTTAAGAGCTCCATAACCTTGCCAAACATACCACCAGCTGAGGCATGTTGAGGCTCAAATACATGAGCCTATGGGGGACATGGATACCTTGCTTAATATGGTAGTTTCCACTTCCATTCTTTATCCTGAAAAAATATTATTTCAATTTTCTTTATAGCTGAATAAATTCCACTGTGTATATGTACACAATTTTCATCGTCCAGTCTCATCTGATGGACAGCTAAGTTGATTATATGCCCTTGCTATGGTGAATAGAACAGTGAAAAACATCAATGTGCAAGTCTCTGCGATAGGACGTAGAGTCTTTGAGCACACGCTACAGAGCTGAATAGCTGTGTCATACAGCAGTTTCATTTTTAGTTTTGGGAGAAACCTCCACACTGATTTCCATAGTGACTGCACGAGTTTGCACTCATAGCCAACCCAAATATGAATAAAATTCTTCTTTCTCCACATTCTTGAAAACATTTGTTGTAATGTCTTTTCTTGGGGCTTGAGAGATAGCTCAATGGCTAAGAATGTTTGCTTTTCTTCAAGGCGACTAGAGTTTGGTTCCCAACATCTAAGTCAGACAATTCAGAAATGCCTGTAACTCCAGCTCTAGGGAATGTGATGTCTTTTTCTGGCTTCCATGGGAATGCACAAGCATGTGCACATACATGCACATACACAAATAAATAAAAGTAAAATAAATCTTAAGAACAAAGGAATTTAGGGCTGGAGAAATGGTTCAGTGGTTAAGAGCACTGGTTGACCTTGTTGAGGACTCAGGGTGATTCCCAGCACCAACATGCTGGCTAACAACCATCTGTAACTCCAGTTCAAAGGAATCCAACACTCTCTTTGGATCTCTGCAGGCATGGCACAATACAGGTGCACTGCATGTATATGGGCAAAACATGCATACACATACAAATAAAAATAAATTAAGAAACATTTAAAAATCATTTTTGTCTTGCTGAAAGCTATTCTGACACTGGGATGAGAATAATTTCAAAAATATTTATTGGCCATTTATAATTCTTCCTTTGAGACCTCTCTGCTCAGTCTTTAAAAATTTTTTTTTAATTGTGTGTGTGTGTGTGTCTGTCTGTCTGTCTGTTTGTCTTTCTGTCTAGGTGTGTCTGAGTGTGTCTGGGTGTGGGTATGGGCCCTGCCATACTGCTGAAGGTATTTATCAGCTAGAGTTTTCTGATGGAGTCTTGGGTTCTCTTGTGTATAGAATCACATTGTCTACAAAAAAAAAACTTTGATGTCTCCCTGTTCAATGAGCTCCAGAGAAGAATGTATTTTCTACAGGGTTATGATGGAATGTTCTATTGATATCTGATATGTCTATTTGATTTATGATATAATTTAACTCCAATGTTTTTCTTTGTTTTGTCTGGGTGACCTATCTATTTCTGGGAGTGGATTATTTTAGTCATCTATTACTACTGCATTGAGGCTGAGCTCTGGCTTTATTTCTAGAAGTATTTATTTTATGAAAATGAGAGCACCTGTGTTTAGTGTGTATATGTTTAGAATTTTAATGTACACTTGACAGATTGTTCAGTTAATGGGTATGAAGTGATCTTCTTTATCTCCTCTGACTGACTTTGGCATCGAGTCTATTTTGTCAGATACTTGCTTGTTCCCTAATTTCTTTTCCTGGGATATCTTTCTCACATTTTCACTCTAAGTTTGTAGCTATCTTTGAAGATGAGGGGTTGTTTCTTAGAGATGGAAAATAGATGAATCTTATTATTTTTAAAAAGGTGCATTAATCCCTGTCATTTTGTCAGTTCCTTCCTTTCAATCATCCTACTGTAATATTAAGTGTGAGGCACAGTAGATTGCCACGGAGTGATGGTTGGAGCATTTCAGAGAGGTCAAAGACCTCGCAATCCCAAGGAGAAGCAGAGCAGAGCTTATAAAGCATAAAACCACAATTACATCATGCCAGGGGCAAAGTCAATAACCATAGTTACATCAGATCCCATGGTTACACCAGACCAGGGGCAGGTGAGTAAACAAAGAGTTTTTCAGTTAACAAAATGTTTTTAAGTTTTGGTCAGGAAAAACAAGTTTCTCAGAACTGCAGAAACAATGGGCTTTCAGGATCTACATGTATAGCTGGATGAGAGGATGTCTACTTGGCTGA
>NW_008359442.1:6898221-6899482 GCF_000622305.1 Nannospalax galili | reverse complement strand
ATGTGGGTTCTGGGAACTGAACTGGGGTTCTCTGTAAGAACAGTCAGTGTTCTTAACCCCTGAGCCATCTCTCCAGCACGAAACAAAAAACCTTAATGGATCAGGGAGATGGGTCAACCGGTAAAGCTGCTAGCTGTGTAAAATGACAACCTGAGTTCAATCCTGGAACTCACATAGAAAAGCTGGATGTGGTGGCATATATCTGCAATCCCAGCACTCCTATGGGGAGATGAAAGGTAGAGACAGGAGAATTTCCCCGAGCCCACAGGCCAAGCTCATGTATGGCAGCAGTAGAAATGAGTGTGTCCTAGCAAGGCAGAGGTGAGAATCAGCTACCAAAAGTTGTACTTGGATCTCCACAGCATGGCAAGTGTGTGCTCACACTCACGTGCACACAAAATAATTTGTTTTGTTGAGACAGGGACTCTCTGCAGCCCCAGCTGGAATTCAATGTATAGATCAGGCTGGCCTTGATCTTATAGAGATCCACCTGCCTGTGCCTCCTGAGGGCTAGAATTAAAGGCAGTGCCACCTCCCCTGGTGTTGACATTTATTTTGTTATTTCTATTTACTTATATATGTATTTGTTAATCAATCTTTGTGAATTTTTGTAATTTTAATATAAGATAATTTGATGGTATTTGAGCCTCTCTCCTATCAGCACCTTCTCTTATTGCCCCCCTGACAATTTAATGTGCTCTATTTTATGTGTGTGTGTGTGTGTGTGTGTGTGTGTGTGTGTGTGTTGTATAAAGACCTATAGCATCTGGTTTGTATTCCAAAGTGTCCTTCTGTGTGGAGCTACCCACTGGAGCCTGGTAACCTACGAAGAATCCCATGCTTGAGACTGTCTCTGTCCCACCCAGCAGCCATGAGTTGCCATAATTTCCTTGGTTTGGATTAATGCATCTCTCAGATATCACCAGTAAAAGTTCCCTATGCAGTAGATAGTGATTAACATAGAAACCCACAACTGGCCAATATACAGAGAACAAGAGGCTGCAGATTGTTTATCCATGAATAAGCCATCTATATCAAACTTCTGCTCCCAAGGCTCAGGGATCATTGTGGGAGTGGGCAGAACGATTATAAGAGCCAGAAGTGGTGGATGACCACAAGGTAACAGAACTTTACAGGCAGATGGCCAGTTGCTCATGAACTCACAGCAATGGTGATAGCATGCACAAGTCCCTTGCAAGCTCAAACCATAAAAAAAAAAAAAAATCCCAGCATATACATAAGGAAGTGGGTAAGAAGCGCC
>NW_008359442.1:6895005-6898127 GCF_000622305.1 Nannospalax galili | reverse complement strand
CAGTGCCACCTCCCCTGGTGTTGACATTTATTTTGTTATTTCTATTTACTTATATATGTATTTGTTAATCAATCGTTGTGAATTTTTGTGACTTTAATATAAGATAATTTGATGGTATTTGAGCCTCTCTCCTATAGCACCTTCTCTTATTGCCCCCCTGACAATTTAATTTGCTCTATTTTATGTGTGTGTGTGTGTGTGTGTGTGTGTGTGTGTGTGTATAAAGACCTATAGCATCTGGTTTGTATTCCAAAGTGTCCTTCTGTGTGGAGCTACCCACTGGAGCCTGGTAACCTACGAAGAATCCCATGCTTGAGACTGTCTCTGTCCCATCCAGCAGCCATGAGTTGCCATAATTTTGGTTTGGATTAATGCATCTCTCAGATATCACCAGTAAAAGTTCCCTATGCAGTAGATAGTGATTAACATAGAAACCCACAACTGGCCAATGGGCAGAGAACAAGAGTCTTCAGAGTGCTTATTCCTGAATAGGACACCTACATCAAACTTCTGCCTTCCAAGGCTTAGGGCTCATTGCAGAAGAAGGGGCAGAAAGATTTTAAGAGCCAGAGGTGGTAGAAGACCTCCAGGAAGTAGTTTTCCAGACAGCTTGCCAGTTACTCACATGAACTCACAGCAATGGTGATAGCATGCACAAGTCTTATGCAAGTTCAAACCAGACAAAATCCCAGCAGAGATGTGGGGAAGTGAGTAAGAAACCCAACCCAATCTATGTAAAATGTGGCAGCTTTTTTTTTTAAACACTTGGTAAATACCCTTAAGTACCAGTTTGACCAATTTTTCAATTCAGTTCCTGTTTTTTGTTTATTTGTTTTCAGCATTTCTATCTCTTTTGGTAATTCCATTTTCATATTTGTATTGTCTTCCTAATTTTTTTCACTTTTTATTCATGTACTGTTTCAATTTTTTACTATGATTGAGCTTTTGAATTCTTTAGAATTTTATCTAAGTCACTTTCATTAGTGGGCATAACTTTGAGATTTTTGTTTTTGGAGGAGATACATGTCTTTGTTTTTCTGTTACTTGTGTTTTTGCACTTGGATTTGCACATCTGTAGTTCAATGATTTGCTGAATCGTGTTTTTCTGCAAGGGTGTGTGCATGTGTGTTTCCCTTCTTCTTTTAATAGGAGTGTTTGCATTGTTCTAAAGGGACTAGGCTGTAAGGCTGAAGTGTTCTTTTTCTCTGTTAGATTGGTGTTCAGGGTTCCAGGCTGTATCCACAAGCCTCTCTAAGAGTTGAACATTGTCTGTAGCAATAGACAGCTTCTGTGGGACATCCTGGAAGCAATACCAGCTTCATCCCCAGCACACAGGGAGATGGCTGCAGCAGCTGCTGTTGGGACAGCCAGTGAACACCAACATGTTTGACAAGTGAGTCAAAGAAATAGCTGGTCAAATAATACAACATTCCCGTTCCTGTTGTTTGCCTAATATAGCCAATTCTTAGATGTGGCTTCTAAGCCACCATTTTAATCAAAACATCTCTAATACATATTTTACATTTATTTATTTTTCACGTATGTATATGCGTGAGTGTGCACATGTCATGACACATCTGTGGAGGTCAAAGAACAGCTTGTGGGAACTGGTTTTCTCATTTCACTACATGGCTTTTTAGAATCAACCTGGGTTGTTATGCTTAGCATCAAGTACCTTTAACTGTTGAGCCATCTCTCTGACATTAATATATATTTTTTCTAAGTAAAAGAAAAGGAAATTACATTTCCTTGACAGTATAGAAAAAAAGGACAGTCTTATTTAGGATATGAAACAGAGCAAAACTGCCAAGGGTTGGGTTTAAAGGAGTTACAAGGACATTTTAAGACAATATGTTTCTCCATTTTGATTTTGATGGATTTGTATGAGAGCATACATTTTAAATTTTAAGTGAAAAATGCACTGAAAATAGGTGCAGTTTATTATGCAGAAATTATGTTGCAATAAAGATGATTAAACCTATTTCAATAAAACATTTTTCTTATTTGAGAGACCACACTTAAAACACAATTTTTGTGTTGGAAAATCTAGTAATGAAACAAGTGATATCTGAGGTAAAGATCTGCAACTTATAGATTGTATATAGTCAGCTAAAGGATAGATGAGTCAGTGAATACATGAATGAACGGCTTGATTACATTTGCCACAGAGCATTTGAGACTTACATTTGACTGGAAAGGATGCAAACAATGTGCAAGCACGCTGGCTAGCATCAGACAACATAGTAAAAACTGTCTTACAAAGACAAAGAAAGATACTGTATAGTTGCAAAGGTGATTCATGAATAAGACATAACGATTATAAACCTACCCAATTGTGGAATTCCCTAAATATATGAAGCAAATACTAAAGGTATTAAAGGATGAATGATTAGTCCAAGAATAATACTTAGAGATGTCCACAGCTCAGTTTCAGTAACAGATAGAACATATAGACAGAATATAAGGAAATAGCTGGACAACAAAATGCACTAACAAGTCTTCATGAAAATATAGACTATTAGGCACAAATATATCAATCAACAGTCACATAAAACATATTTCTCTCAAATGTGTATGAAACATTCTATAAGGATGAACTATATGTCAGACCACAAAATGAATCTCAATGCATTTAAAAAGACAGAAACTATACAAAAAACTTTTTTTAAACACAGATAGAATTTAGATGAAAATCATTCACAAGGGAAAATTGAAGACATGAGTATTCAGCCTGCTTATCTAAAATTCTGGAATGACATCAGCCAAAAACAAAACACAAATCATATTAGAAACTACATAGAAACTACAATACACAGAGTACAGCATAAGAAAACTTGTGAAACTCAGCAAGGACACTTCTAAAAGGAAGATTTGCAGGATATAAAGCTATTAAAAAGGAAGAAAGGTCTCATGTACATCAACTGACGTTACCCTTTAAGGAACTGGAAAAAGTAGAGGAAACTCACCTTGAAGACAGCAAAAGGAAGGGAGAACTAAAAGTTCAAGAAGTATGAATAAAAACGAGAGTGAAAAGCAATAGTAAAATCAAAAGTTGACTATTAGAAAAAGCTAAAATGCATGACACTTTTAGTTGTGATCTCAGATATTTGGGATTCTAAAGA
>NW_008359442.1:6881865-6894817 GCF_000622305.1 Nannospalax galili | reverse complement strand
AAAAGTGGAGATATTATATCTCTCCTTAGAGAAATAAAAAGGATTATAAGAAAATACTATGAAAAATTACATACAAAAATTAAATAATTTCAAGGAAATAGACAATTCCAATAAGGTGAATTATAAAATTTACAAAGAGGAAATCTGACCAAAAGCAGAAATTTAGTCAATTTTTTAAAAGACTCTCGTCATAGAAAAAGAGAGGATCAGAAATGTTCACTGAATAGTTCTATTAAACATTTAAGAACGAACAGTGATATTTTCAAACTTCTTCCAAATAAAATGACACTAAACTAACAAAGACATAAAATGCATTCTAGTTGATTATATGCAATGGCCTCACACTGACAGCAAAGTCAGATAAAGACATCATGAGGATTAGACGGATGAATAGCAGTTGAGGGTGCATACTGTGCTTGCAGAAGGCCTGAGTTTGCTTACCATCACTGACAGGCAACTTACAACTACCTGTACCTCCAGCTCCAGGGAATCTGGTGACCTCTTTGGGCCTCTGCAAGCATCTACACTCAGATGTGCATGCCCACACAGAGACATGAATAGATACACATAATTAAAGATAAAAATAAATCTTAAGGGTTAGAGAGATGGCTCAGTGGTTAAGAGCACTGGATGCTCTTGCAGAAGACCTGGGTTCAAGTTGAGACTCAGCACCGACAAGGCAGCTAACAACCATCCATGTCTCCAGTTCCAGGGGATTCTGACACCCTCTTCTGGCCTCCATGGGCATTGAACAACACGGTTGCACTTGCATGCAAGCAATACACACATATACGTAAATAAATTAATAATAGAATGAAACAAAACATTACAAAAACAAAAATCTTAAATGATAACATCATGAGAATAATTACAGAAAAATATCTTTTATGAAGAAAACAAATGCAATATACCACATTATTAGGAGAAAGGAGAAAAAAATCACTTAATTATCTCAATTGAAGCAGATAAGAAACAGCGAAATTAACTCTCTTGTATAATAAATATCAGAAAAACATGAATAGAAGGTAAAGAGAGTGAAGAATACAAACAAAATCGCTCAATGATGAGAAGCTAAAAGCATTTTTAGGACCAAGGACAAGATAAACTCCTGCTTTTACCACATCTAATCATCATTGTATTACAAGTTGTGGACAGTGAAATAAAGGGGATAGATAAACACATGGCAGATGATTGACAGACAGACATAAATGGCAACCAAACCAGAGAAAGGAAAAGTAAAGTAAAACTATCCTTATTTATAGAAGACATGATCCTGTAAGAAAAAAACTTCTCCCAAATAAAGGTTAGTTGCCAGTGTTAATAAATGAATTCAGCAAATTTTCAGGTTATAAGAGCAATAAACAAGCAATATTTTTTTGTTTTTGTTCATCAACAATGACTATTCTTAAATTAATAAACAATTTTATTTATTATAGCACCCAATGATAGCATGCAAAATACCAAATTACCATGGAATAAATTTATGGAAAGAAGAGAAAGAATTGTATAATAAAAGTTGTTAAATATTTCTGATTGATATATTTTATTTAAGAAATATACCTAAATAAGTGGAAACATATCATATAACAACAGATTAGACTTACCATTGATAGGCTGTCAATATTGCTCAAAGTGGATTTACAAATTCGACAGAACCCTAACAGAATCCTAAGCCTCCTGTGCGTCATAAATTGCAGGAGACACTGTTTTATAACTATTTCCTCAAAAGTAAACATTCCCTCCTGGGGTAAGAGGAAGACTCCTAAAACTCAGGAAGCAAATGAAATCTGTTTAAGTTTCAGGAAATTTGATTATTTTTATTTATTTATTCATTTTTAATTTTTATTTTTTTTGAGACAGGGTCTGTTTGTAGCCCCAGCTGGCTTGGAATGTGCTATGGAAACCAGCCTGGCCTCTATCTTAAGAGATCAGCCTGCCTCCCTCTGCCTCCCTCTGCCTCCCTCTCCCTCTGCAGGACTGGAGGTGTGTGCCACCACATCCAGTTAAGTCTCAGGAAGTTAACAAAGCCTACAAGGCTCAGGATACTTCTAACACTGGCAAGATTAACAAGACCCTTCTTTAAAATTATGTAAGCCATCATAATTGCAGGATAAATCAGATCTAAACTGTCCACCTGCCTGAAGCTCATGCCACAGGGATACAGCGTTCATGAATCATTACGCATGCTGCTTTGGGCCTTTCCATGGTGCAGCAACCTTTGAATTAGCCTTGCTCCCCTATGCAACCCTAGGAGACTCACTGGTTCCCTGAACTAGCCTTGGTTAGAATTGTCTCTTTGTTCTGTTGATGCTTGTCCTAGTTAGCTTTAACCATCCAATTTGTCGCAGCCTAGAGTCATCTGAGTAGGATGTCTCAGTTGAGGAATTTCCCAGATCAGTGGCCTATAGACAAGTCTGTGGGGGATTGTCTTGATCCTTAATTGATATAGGAGCCCATTGTGGTCAGCCCCATTCCCTGTGCCGGTGGTCCTGAGTTATGTAAGAAAGTTAGCCAACTATGAGTTTGCAAGCAAGCCAGCGAGCAGCTCTCCTCCAAGGTTTCTGCTTTCACCTTCATGTTTGAGTTGCTTCCCTGACTTCCCTCATTAATGTACTGTGACTTGGATGCATAAATCAAGTAAATCATTTCCTTCTCTAAGTTGCTTTTGGTCAGCTGTTTTATCACAGCAACAGAAGGGAAACTAGAATAGTGTTCTATCTCTGCTGAATAAACTTTTGTTCATGTCTCCCCAAAAGTCATGCAGCAAGGTCTGAAGAGACAAAATAATCTTGAGCAAAAACAAGCTTAAATGAATTACAGGTCCAGATTTCAAAATGTACTAGAAACCTACTTTAATCAAGGTAGTATGATACTGGTCTGACTACAGACATATAGACCTATAGAATAGTATTGAGAGTCCAGACACAAATTCATATTTCTATAACCAATTAGTTATTTTTAATTTATTTTACTTTCAAGTGTGTGCGTGTTGTGTCTGTGTGTGTGTGTGTGTGTGTGTGTGTGTGTGTGTGTGTGTGTGTCCAGAGGAGGGCTATGTAAGTGTCCGCAGGTACCTACAGAGACCAGAAACTGGTGTCAGATTCTCTGGAGCTGGAGTCATGGGCAGTTTTGAGTTGCCAGACATGGGTGCTGTGAACGAAACTCATGTCCTCTACAAACACAGTAAGCACTTTTAACTGCTGGGCCATCTCTCCATTCCCAAAGGCCAAGCAAATTTTAAGGAAGTATTTATAAAATTTTTCAAAGGAAAGAACAGTCTTTCTAATAAATGGCACAAAAAGAATTGAATATTCTCATGAAAAAGAATGAAGCTAGATCCTTAACTGAAACTACATATAAAAATAACTCAAAATACCCATAGTCTAAATATAAAAGCTAAAATCATTTTTTAAATATTTTAATGCATATTTTTTGAGTTTTTGTGCACTTCATATAATAAATCTTAATCATATTTAGAACTCCTCCCCCATCCACATCCTGCCATAGCCCCCTATCAGAATTCACGCATTCTGTCATATATGATAAGGTCTATGGAGTCAAGCTTTTGTACCCAGATATCCCTTGGTACAAGTTCATTCTCTGGAGTCTAGTTAGCCTATAAAGAATCACTCCCTTAAAGAAGATCAACTCTCCCTCATCCAGCAATAATCAATAAAAGTTAAATTTTTATTGAAGAAAACAAAAAGTAAATTTTCATCATCTTTGATTTGGAGATGGATTGAAAAATATGTCACAACAAAGGTCAAATAATTGAAGTTTTCAATTTGACATCATCAAAGATAAATAGTCTTGTGAATCAAAGTTTGTTGTCAAGAACTTAGAACAACTAGAAAATCAAAGAAAATACTTTCATATATGCGATAAGTCTCTAGTAGTCAAAATGTTTAAAGAACTCAAAATTTAAAAACAAAAATTTTAACACCATTTTAAAAGGAGCAAGACTTGAAAGTTTCTGCAGAAGACACACATAGTAGTCAACAGGTACATGAAAATTTGTTCATTAATTCTGGGAAAATGTGACCCAAGACCACTTTCAAACACCAAACAATAATTCACATTCAGTAAAATGGCAATATTTTTAAAACAGGACCCAATGAAGGTTATCAAGGTGTGGAGAAACTGAAATCTCCATATTTTGGTGATTTCTGGAGTTACCTTTTATAAGATAAATATTTATACATTTGAAATAAGGTGCTGAAATTCTACTTCAAGCCATTTGCCAGAAAGCTTGAAGACAGATACATAAATTGCATTATATATGTGTTCACTATCAATATTCTCCATAGTCAGAAGAGGACTTGAATGAATGAGCAGTGTTATATAAATTTGATGGTTAATCTTTATTATTAATTTGACTGGATTTAAAATCACCTAGATACATACCTCTAAGAGTCTTTGAAGGCATTTCCACAGAGGCTTCCCAAAAGGAGAAAGACACATTCTGAATGTGGGTAGCCTGATTCTTTAGGCTGGAGTCCTATCCTGAATAAAAAGGAGTAAAGGAAAAACAATTTGAGTATTCACATTCCCCTTTCTTGTCTTCCTAGTCTGCCAAAATGTACATAGTCCCAGCCATATGCTGCCTCTGCCCTGAACTCTGTCATGCCTGACCTGCCATTATCAACCACCCCCCACACCATCAACCCAAATAAAACCTTCCTCCTATAAGTTGTTTTTATCAAACATTTGTTCGCAATGACAAGAGAAATAACTAATACAATACATAAAAGAGGTATTATTTAACCACCAATAATAATCAATAAAATAGTAGTGCATGCTACAATGAGCAAGAATCAAAAACATTATGCTAAGGGTAAGAAGCCTAATATATTACATGCTGAATGATTCAATTTATATGAAAACATCCAGAATCAATGTAGTCATAAAAACAGAATGCAGATAGGTGTTTTCCAGAACCTGTGCTGATAAGTGAAGTAAGAAAAATTGATTTTAAAAGGGTAGCTTTACTTTGGAGTCATGAAAATGTTCAGAACTAGATACATTTAAAAACACAGTAAATATATAAATGCCACTAAATTACTCTATTTATTGAGTATCTTTTTAATATACCAGACCCAATATAAAGATATATTTTTTCTCAGCTCTTAAAATCATTGCAACAACATCATGAAGTAGAAGCCAATACCACATGCCTGCTAGGTCTTCACAATAGTAAATGTGATGTGATGGAATATCTGTTATTTACAGAAGAAGATGCCAAAGCACAGAAAGGACAAGTCACTTGCCCAATGCCCATTCAAGCTTCAACAATAAAACCAGGACACAAGCTTGGACCAATCTACTGCCAAATTTATATTCTGTACTCTAAACCCTAAAATTGTCACATGTTTGAAAAAAAAAACAAACAAGTAGAAATTCCTAGTGTTTCTTCTGACCATATCTTTATAATCACTGTTACAAGAACAATTTGTTCCTTCCTTTGAAAGAGTATGTTTAGCTCCAGAATTTACTTTAAAACTGCCAGGCTTGCAAACAGCATCGAATATCATTTAGCCACAAGAAGTCTATTTAGGCTCCACTGTGCATATTTTATGAAGTTTTCCCTGTGTTTCCTTTAGCCCTTAAATCTTTAGTGAGGGTAAATTTAAAAAGTGTTGTCAAGACAATGCCTAAATTGAGAAGTGGTTAAGAATATCTACCTGATTCCCAGCTAGAGAAGGCCATCCTTCTGAGACAGCTGGATCCAGAACAGATTTTCATGGCTTTGAAACGTTGAGGAATTCAGCACTGTGCCATAGACAATCTCCAAGATTGATTCACATGCTTGATTTCCCTTGGAAATGCCTGCCTGCTTGTTTCTGATATGCACTGTTAATTTGATTGTCAGCTTGATGGATATAGAATCATGCAGGATACATACTTTTGTGTGTCTGTGAGGAGATTTTCCAGAGAGATTTAACTGAGGAGAGAAGACCCACTTTGAATGTGGGTGGCACCATCCTGTGTTTTGGATTGAATATAAAGAGCAAAAGGAGAAACAAGTTGAACACCAGCAACTCTCTCTCTCTCTCTCTTTCTCTCCCTCCCTCCCTCCTTCCTTCTTTCCTCCCTTCCTCCCTTCTTCTTTCCTTCCCTTCCTCCCTCCCTCCCTTTTTCTTTCCCTCTGACTCTCTATCTCTGTCTTTCTCTCTGATTCCTGATTGTTGATATGATATGAATGGGAATCTCATACCTACAATCCCATGACCTCCCCTCCATATACACTGTACCTCTTTAAACAATTAAGTCAAAATACCAGCCCCTCTTTAACCTAATATACACACAGGACATGATGCTTGAAATGTGATTGTAGTGCAATTGCTGCTGTTCTGTTTGGAAATATCATTAAATTATTCTAGAGATCAAGCAACCTAGATATAAGTGGCGAAAGTTAGATCACCTAAGAGTGATTCTAGAGCTCAGATCAGACGGTCTAAACGAATTCTTTTCCAAAGAAGAAAGAACACAGGTAGATGCATTCTATAGTTACAGAGATGTAGCTTTATATCATTATTTTATAAATAATTATGATTTAATGTAATGTAGGTATCTGTGTAATAGTTTATAAGCACATATATAATATTATATCAAATTTAAGAACTTATATTTGTGTCAGGCCCATTCATATACCCATGACTTACTTTAAATCATATCACATCCTTTAGTGGATTTATTCTAAAAGGATAATGTTTATCTTTACCTTCTGATGCTAGAGAACACCTTCAAACAAGTTATACAAGTGATTTTCAAATTTTACTAACTTTCCCCTTTTATTATCAACTAACCTTACTAACTTTTCCTTGGAGCTTCAAAAAATGAATGTGGAAGATAGATAATAATTTCTATCAACAAAACCAGGATATTGTTGCCTATGTGGGTAAAGTAGGAAGAAAGAAAAAATGATTCTAGCAGTTCCATCAAACAAAAATAAATATTAAAATGTGAATAATTTCTCATTCGGGTAGTGTAGTACTAACTAAGACATTTGGCTATTTGTTTCATCTCAAATTTTTGTTCATTTCCGAGTTGAACTGCATTTCAGTATTAGGGGGCAAATTATATAACTACTTTATCACTAAATTAGTACATGTTCAAAGACCAATATTGCTCAGATTAATTAATTAAGTCCAAATCTGAAAATTGTGAGGGCCCTGAATTTTGAATTCTAGAAAAGATTTCCCTTCTGTAGTCTTTACTAAGTTCATTCAGGAAGTAGAAGGGAACTGGCTGTTTCTTCTGTAGCCTGTGAAAGGTGAACTGGGATTGTTAATAATAGACAAGTCTCTCACGTCTTAAATTGGTAAAATTTAACAGCTCCACTTCTACCCACTTCAAAATCCAGGAGAAATATCATTCCACAATGAGATGTTTTGCCTGCATTTCTCACATTCATGTTGGATTTAAAAATGTGTCCTAAGTTTGCTAAAGAATTTCAAGACCTGAAGCTGAATCACATAGAAGAAAAGTGAAAAATCTCAAATTCTTGTCTTTCTCCTGGACTTTAAATATTTTATTTTATTTTATTAAATTTATGTGTATGAGTGTTATGCCTGCATGTAGGTAAGTAAGTGCACCTGTGTTGTGCAATGACCACAGAGGACAGAAGAGGCTGACGGATCGCCTGGAACTGGAGTTACGGACAGTTGTTAGCTGCCATGTGGGTTCTGGGATTCGAACCCTGGTCGTCTGCATCAACAATCACTGTTCTTAACCGCTGAGCCATCTCTCCAGGCCCTCTCCTGGACTTTAAAAGAATAAAAAAAATAAAGGATTCATTCAAATATATTCCTCTAATTCATGAGCATAGTTGGGAATCATAATAAAAAAGAAAAAACCACGGTGGTTTTTCATTAAAACTGCAGTTTTTCATTATTTGATACAACAAAGACACGTGCCAGGATTAACTTCTAATTTTTCAATATTCCTGAGATCTTCCTTGTAGATAGCATTAAGTAATAAAAGTAAGAAAAAGCTCTTGTCATGGTGAAATAAAGCTGCTTAGTGGAGTGCTGCAGTATTAACAAATAGGTTAATTGACCTATTTTGAATAACAAGTAGTATTTCAGGCTTTGCATCTCAGTTTCTTATTTTCACTGTGTTCCTAAAGCTGCTTTGTATCGTGAGGATGGCATAATGAAGTCTTGTTTGGTGAGTAATCATCACACTGGTCCTTGGATTACGCAAAGCAAAATGAATCAGACAAAAGTCTTGTATTAAAGAACCACTTGAGCATCAAGTACAGAATTTGAATTTCCTGCATCAATGACCCTAAATGTTACTTGTCTGAATGGGGTCGTGGGGCCCAGGGAGGAAACTGAATCTTAAAGTAGTATATACAGGTGATTTAAAAAGTGTTCCAACAGACGCTTTCAGGCCCCTGGAGGCTTGCTCATGTGAACTTGCTGCAATGGTACAAGACTCAACCTGGCTCAGTCAGATAAGAGCCCAGGCTGGAGAGAGGGAAATGGGCAGTGGGTCCATCCTAGCCTGGGAGCTGTTAGCAACTGATTACTTCTGGGAGAGGGAGAACAGACCTTCCTTAAAATCTCTAGATACGCTGGCTAGACTTCAATGGATGAACCAAACCAAACAACATCCGGGTAGAAATGTTTGACCGGAGAGGAATTAACATGTATGGAGGAATATATAAGGTCCTTTGGAGGAGGTGGTGTGTCGGGGGGGCATGGACGGGGGAAGGGAATGTAGATTGGATTATGAAATGTTGTATTAAATGCATAAAAGTGCAATAAAAATATTTTAAAATAAAAATAGTTTTTCCAGAATACAGTGTACGAATCATTGCCCTGAGGCTTTCTTCCAATTCCATGTCTCTCATTTTCCTAGGGACTGGGAGGAACTCAACACATTTGGCTTCATGCCTTTTATAAGGTAGGCCAAATTTTCCTGGAGGTTATTGTTCCATTTACAGAATCTGTCAAGGTGACTTTCTATGTTGATGGCAGAGAGTGATAGAAATGGAGAAGCTTTACATAATCATCCTGAGTCCTATGTCTTTTAAAGAGAATTAATAAATTATACACAATTCAAAAGAACTCATTGCTCTGCAAGATTCAAATCCAATACCCAAATAGAAGAGGGCTCTTTAAGGCAAGTATATTTAATAAATTATTTTTCATACAGAGAAATAATTTTTATTGTCATTTCTACGTGTTTTATCAGCATTAAGTACAAAAGTCACCTACCCTCATAAAAGGATGTACATAAATTTTGTACAAAATTATTATGTAAAAGTAGACTTCTCTTTAGCAGCAACAGTCCCCCCAAAAGAGGGAAATTTTTGAAAAGGAAAGAAAGACCTCAACTCTCTATCTAGTAAAAGTCCCCTAAATTCCTAGAGTATTCTAAGCACAAATCCATGTCTAGTTCTTAAGAAAGAAAGATTGACAGTAGCCATGAGGAAGGAAGTTAAACATATTTTCCCCCAAAATATCTGCACCCAATTATAGTAGCTGAAAGACAGAATGGCATTCCAGTGTTACTTCAGCTATTGTCATTCTACGTCAGGCAGCAGCTTCTAACTTGAATGGGATACAATTCCCTGTAGTTAGGGATGAGTGCTGTGCCAAAAATAACTACTGGGTCTGCCTCCAGGAGCACATCAGGGATTTCCTGGCCAGCACAGTGCTCTGGAGAAAGTCCTGACACGATCTTTTTCTCAGGGCAGTTTCTGGACCTGTAGTTTATCCAGTCATTTCTTTCCTTTTCATGTATGCTCTTAAAATTTTTTAGACATTTACTTATTTTCTCTCTGTATGTGTCTGTGTGTAGCTGTGGGCACATCTGTCATGCACACATGTGGAGGTTGGAGGGTAAATTATGGGAGTCAGTTCCCTCTTTTCCTCATGTTGTTTCCAGGGATCAAACTTAAGTGGTCAGGCCTGGTGGCAGGAGACTGAGCCATCCCTCTGACCCCATTCCACATATTCTTGAATTAACAATGTGAAGAAGCACGGTTTTAAGAGATGAATAGAAATTCAGAAAACAAAATTATTTTACTGACAGACTATTCAAGCATATTAAACAGAAAACAAAGTCTATTCATATACGTATGTGTCACAGAGCTTTGCTGTTTTACTTTTTAATTTCTCAAGTGATAGGCAAAAACACTACTGCAAAATGAACATAACAATTTTACATATTATTTTAACATCATTGACATGAATGCAATTGTATAACCAATATCTAGATAAAGCACATTTTCATGAAACATTTTGAATTTTAATATTATGTATTCATTTTCCTTTTCACGTAGTTTATTGATTCTTTGAGAATTTCACACAATGTGTTTTGATCATATTCAGATACCTTCCCTCACCTCCATCCCTACCCATCCTACTACCCTAACTTCATACTTCATCTCTTCCTTTTTTTTCCTGTTTAAAAAAGGGCATGAAGTTGAATGCGTGTTCTGAAATGCTCTGGGGTGTGTTTCAATCCATGTTCTGAAATGCTCTACCATTTAGACCCTTCCCAGGGAGGTGTCATACCCCTAAAGGAAACTGACTCCCCATTTTCCAGCAGCTCTCAGTGGCCAGGACATCCTCATGGAGCTATGGGGTTTCTTGTCCACCTCCATCCACCCATGCTGGGTTTTTGTCTGGCTTGGGCTTACATAGGTCTTCCATATGCCTTCACAAATGCTATAGGTTTTTATGTGTAACTATCCTGTGTTGTCCAGACAGTGTAGTTTCCTGGAATCCTTCTACCATGTATGGCTCTTAGAATTTTTTCACTCCCACTTCCACAATGATCCCTGAGCCTTGGGAAGAGAGGGTGTGATATCCTATTTAGAGCTCGGTACTTGGCAGTCTCTTAATATCTTCATGTTGGCTAGTCACTTTGTCTGTTCTTAATCTTCACACAGACAGAATCACGCAGTGCATAATCTATTGTGTCTCATTTATTTCACTGAGCAAGTTGTCTCTGATAGTCACTTATACTGTTGAGTATAACAGAAGTTAGTTTACTATTATATTGTATTTCATCTTACGAATTTATCTCATTTATGCATCCTACTGAAGAATATTTGTATAGATTCTATTTGGGGGTCTTTTGCAATATAATTTCTTGGTGTCAAGTTTTTTTTATAGAAAATAGGCAAATCTTCACTAATTTCTTTTAGATATGTACTTTAGAATAATGTATTTAACGTATTTAATTTTGAACTGCTTCAAAATGGGCTTGCCGGGCTGGAGAGCTGGCGCAGCCATTAAAAGCTCAGGCTGACAACCAAAATGGACTTGCCATTGCATACTCGGTGTTAGTCTAGGTCCTCCAGGAGGAAGACAGGACAGTTGAACTAAATGTACAAAGATTTCATTGTGGAAATTACTAAGGGGAAGAAGATAGGGAAGGAAGACACAGCTATTGAGAGCAGTACAAATCTGAGTAGGAATTCCTTCTCTGTAGGAAGATAGGGAGAAGGGAGTTAGGTAACTGAGTATCAAACTCCCATGAGTCAAGAAAGACATCCGAATGGCCTCCAGGACAAAGGCATGTACAAATTCTGGGTCTCCTGAGATTAGCCCTGTCTTGCATCTCTGTTGTATTCAATTCTTAGCCAGAAGAAGCCCATGGGAAGCAGAGCCTCCAGGCAAATGAGGTTCTAATTTCAGAACTCCTTGGTGGAGTCCTTAGTAATTAAAATGGTTTTGGAGTTTCTGAGGCATGTTCTCATGGTTGCACACTGTTTGGTAGTGAATGACAAGTCCGCCTCTTCCACAGCCTCACTAAAATCTGATATCATCAGTCTTTTTAATTACACTCATATTAGGAGCTAGTAGATCTCACTGTAATTTTAAGTTGTGTTTTCTAATGAGTAAAGGTTTTTGATTTTCTCTTCACCTGTTTGTTGGCTGTGTTGCTATCCTCTCTTGTCAATAACTGACCAAGTAATTTGGTTATATTTTGGGCTTGTTGTAGAGTCTTCTTATTGGTCGATGTAATCTGGATGAGTCCTTTGTGGGCTTTATGCATTTCTATATTTTATTTTTATGCGTCACATCTCTTTATTTTCTTAATAGTAGAAATACTGTTCACTTGCTTTTACTTTTGAGACAGAATCTTGCCATTTAGCCCAGGCTGACATGAAAAATCACTATCTAGTCTAGATTGACCTCAAACTCACAATCTTCCATCCTCATCTCTCTGACTATTGAGATTATAGACATGAACTACCACACCCAACACTTAATGGTGGGTTCAAATGACTGGGAGTTTCACATTTTTCTTTAATGAATTATGCATATTATGAACCATTTAAGAAATAAATGGCTATATAAAGTCAAGGAGACTTTCTCCTGTATTCTCTCCAGACAACTATATGATTAGATTTCATACTTAGATATATAGCTTATCTTAAAGTAACTTTTGGCTATGTTATGGACTGTGTGATCAAGATATATATTTTTTCAGAGCCAAGTGTGGCAATGCACACCTTTAATAACATCACTCAGCAGGCCGAAAAAGGTGGATCTCTATGAAATCAAAGCCAGCTTGGTTTATATAACAAGATCCAGGCCAGTTGGGGCAACAAGAAAACTCTGTCTCAAAAAAATCTAAAAAGATGAAGTTTATAAATGTAAAATGGCATATGGTGATCATTTGAGAATGGAGAAGCATCATCAAAAACAAATTTTGTGGTATTTACAAAGAATTATTATCAAACTTAGAAGATATGCAACACATATGAACTATGGAGATTGACTAACTGTGTCTTACCATAGGAGGTCTTATTTTATATCACCAGTTATGCCACATATCTCAATTACTTTGGCTTAATCAAAGCAATAAATAACCTTTTCAAATAAAAATATGAATCATGGTTCTATACTCCTAGTTTGAGCCCTGCGCCACTCCTAGTCTTGGGGCCCCAGACACCTGGGGAACCAATACTGCTTCCTGACCCTTC
>NW_008359442.1:6859992-6875761 GCF_000622305.1 Nannospalax galili | reverse complement strand
TTTTAAAGGTTAAAACATCATATAATTTATGTCTTATAGGGTTTATACTGAGTACAATATTGTATAACTGTAATAATTCAACTGTAAACCTAAAAATTTAGAGCCAAATTTGAAAGAGATGCATCCTACCTCAGGAAAACGTTATTGAATACGTCAATTGTGTTGTAATGATATGCTTCTTCTAAGAATGTTGTTATTAAATAAATCAGTTTTAAAAATTAAAAAAAAATATGAATCATTTTACCCATGGGAAATGATTTGCCATTTGATCAAGAAAAATAATTTCTGCCTTCTGAGTCCATGCCAACCGTCTGACAAGGAAGAAGTGGTGAAGAGTTCTTGATGGGGAGGAAGAATGAAGTTTTTTCTTGCTGAAGGTTAATCTTTTAATAACATGTATTATATTTGTAAAAATTACATATATTTCTTAAGTCAAAATAATAAGCACTTGTGCATACATCCATTAGTTGCTATTACCATTTTATTTTCTTCTGACAATTATTCATTTATATTTATATGTATAAATGTATGCATATACGTATATGCATGCATATATATCTCTTAAAAGTAAAATTAGTCTATACTGTATATTAGATGCTTTTCATCTACTATTATCTTACAAACAATATAAACTTGAAAAATAAGCTTTTAAAACAGTATATGATAGCACATTATGTAATTCCAATCTAATTTTTACAATATATATATACTTTGGCAGCTGCCATTGAAGTCTTAAGAATGCTTAGAATTTTAGACTCCTACACACTCTAAACAGTATAGAATGCCTTCTAAATATAATTCATTTACAGAGTATTCATGTTTCCTTATTAGTATAACAGTCATATCTAAATGATAAAAGAACTCCAATGTTAAGGGCCAGTACAGAATTTATTAACCTGTGAAACTGCCTGAGAACTTATTATAATTCAGAAATGTATATTTTTCTAGCACGGTATTCCCAATATGGTGTCTCTGGTCTCCTAGGGTCCATAAAATAGTAATGATAGGCTTTGAGCTATTTTCAGTATTTCAAAAGCCTGAATATAAATCATATATTTATCTACAACAAAGAAAAATACCAAATAGCAGAAACTGCACAATGTGGAAATTGTGCCATATATTAATGGCAACATGTGCCATCGTCTATGTATCTGAAAGTGTGATTGGCTGACACAGCTTTATAAGTAACTAAATAAGGAAAATAAATAGATTATTATTTCCTAAATTTAATGTTTATGAACAAAATCTTTTCAAATAATTTTCTTTCTTTCTCTCTCTCTTTTCTTTCTTTCTTTCTCTCTCTTTTTTACAAAAGGTATCAGTAAATGGAGTTTTCTTTATTTTAATCATAACAAAAGCCTATTTAAAACCATAGCTATTTATATTGCTTTGAATGTAAGAACTATTAGTTATGATGTGAATCCTAATATTGAGGTGGTTACCAGGTAAGAAAAAATAACTGCTGAAGAAAATTATCAGATATTTTCAATGATGAGCTGCAACTTGATTTCAGAGTTGACCAAATTTAGCATAGTTAACTTGGATATACTTGACAATTTCAAAGCTTCTTCTGTTATGACTTAGTAAAATTAAACAAAAGCATGAAAAGTTGGGCTTGGGAGATGGCTCAGCATTTAAGAGTACTTGCTGCTTTTGCAGAGGACCTGGGTTTAACTCTCAGTATCCACATGGTGGTCAACAACTGTCTGTAACTTCAATTCCAGGGAATCCAACACCCTCCCATGACTTCCATGGGCAATGAACTACATGGGTGCACTTACATACATGCAAGCAATACACTCATACACACAAAATAAAATAAAAAACAAAATATTTTTAAAAATACAGGGCTGGAGAGATGGCTTAGCAGTTAAGAACACTGGTTGTTCTTGCAGAAGACCCAGGTTAGAATCCCAGCACCCACATGGCAGCTAACAACTGTCCGAAACTCCAGTTCCAGGGGTTCTGATGGCCTCTTCTGTCCTCTGTGGGCATTGCATGACATGAATGAACTTACTTGAATGCAGTCAATACACTCATACATATAAAATAAAAAGAATAAATAAAATATTTTAAAAAAGAGGTGATAAAGTTCACCAGCACAACGTGAAGTTTTAGGGTCCTTCCTGTTGGAGTCCCTGTGTGAACACCATCTGAACTTGCTTCCTTTCACTGCACAGTAGTTTGACTTACTACTTCCTGGAAAGAAATAAACAGGACAAAAACTGAGCATCATCTAATTGAGACATTTATTTCCAATAAATACAACAATATTGTGTTTCTCTTTGAATTAATTTTATAGAAGTTTTGTGAATTTTATACAAAATATTTTTATCATATTAGACCCCCTCTTCTATCTGCCCCCTTACTACGGCCCATCTAATTTCATATATATGTGTATATATACACATATATATGAAATATATGGCTATATGTATAAATATATGTGTATATAGACATATCTGTAATAGTATATAAAGGCCTATCAGTCAAATTTATGTCCCCAAACGCTCAGGTATGGGTCTATCCACTGGAGACTAGTTAACCTAACCAGTGTCATAGTCTTAAAGAAAACTGACTCTCTCCCTCCAGTAGCTATCAGTTGACAATAGTTCCTCAGCTAGGGTTGGGCTTCTTTCCCACTTCCCCACATCTATGCTGGAACATTTTCTGGCTTGAACTTATGTAGGCCTTGTACATGCTGTCACCATGTACAAGTGAATGTGAATTCACATGACTAGCTTTCTAGCTCTCTGTAAAACATTGTTTCCTTGTGGTCATTCACCACCTCTGGCTCTTAAAATATTTCTGCCCCATCTTTCACAAAGACACCCTGAACCTTGGGAGTTAAAGTTTTAATTAAGGTTTCTTATTCAGGAATAAGTACTCTGAAGTGTTTTATTCACTGCGTATTTGCCAGTTGTGGGTCTCTATGTTAATCTGTTGCATGATGAAACCTCTCGTAATAGCTGAGAGTTACATTAATCTATGGGTATAACAATAAGTCAATGAAAGCTGGTTTAATAACTGTGTCAATTTAAAAGGATAATAGTTGTAAGTTCTTCCCTGTGGCCTGTGGCCTGTGACCTGTCTAACTAAAGGTTCCTAGACCAGGTATCAGTGTCAGGTGTTGGGTCTATCATGTGAAATGAATCTTAAATACAACCAGAAAGTGTGTGGTTACTCCCATCCCATTTGTGCTGCTATCATGCCAGTAGGCAACAGGGGTACTGTTGTAGCTCAAAAAGTTCACAAACGGGCAATGTTGATGATTACGTTTCTCTGCCAGTAGCATGCATAACAACTCGCAGCACTCTGAAAGCTAGCCAGTAGAGTTGAAGCTTTGCGATCAATACTAGCTTGAATTCTCCTTGTTTGCTGTATATCTAATGAACGTAGTGCTTGCAGCAATAGAATGTTACAGTTAGTCAGTTAAGTTCTGTTGGGCAATCAAGAGCAGGGGCAATGTCCAGTATTGTTGGAAGGTCTATAGGACCCATGGTCAAAATAGAGAGTCCATTCCTGGCATTGAGTATTTTATTTGTTAGCCTATGATCTCTGGTAATGGCAATGTCCCATGTTATGGGGTAATGAAGATCCAGCAAACAACAAAAAAGAAAATTATAGCCAATCTTTTTGATGAACATTGACACAATTGTTTTAGTAAAGTACTTGCAAACTAAATCATCTTGCACCATCATCAGGTTGGCTTCATACCAGAATTGTAAGGATGGTCTAACATATGAAAATTGGCCTATACTCAGAGGACTCCATATCCTACTATAGAGATCTTTTTCAGTCATAATCATTGCTACTTTTTTCACAATGCCAGAAAAAAGGCCTAAATGTCACTCAACCATTGAACAGATATTGAAAATGTAGCATATTTACACAATGGAGTCCTATTCAGTGGTAAAGAAAAATGAAATCATGAAACATGAAATCTGTAAGTAAACGGATGGAACTAGAAGCTGTTATACTAACTGGGGTAACCTAGACTCAGAAAAACAAGCAACACATGTTCTTTCTCATTTTTGGACCCTAGCTCTAAATCCTTAGCTGTTAGACTATATCCTGAATATATTCCAGGAAAATAGAAAGGAACTATGGAGAGAGGGGAAGAAAGAGCTTGAGAGAAGATGGTAAGACTCAAGCACTATCAAGGGGTAAATGAGGAAAATGGGGATTACTTTGGCTGGGGAAAATGGAGGGAGGGCTATACAGGAATAGAGGGATAAATAATGCTAAAGCAGTATGAAAAGCCAAAGTGAAATGTATTCAAAAAGCTGATTGAAAATACACATATAATATACATATGACTGTATATGTATAGCTGAAGGCTATATAACAAAAGTCACAGTGCCAAACAAAGGAAATCTCCCTTGAGTTGTTGGTCAGCATAGTCCAAGAGATTCCCAAAATAATGCAGGCTACTGCACAGTTATTGATTGTCTCCCAGAACCTGAAGGTAAGACTCTATGCTGAAGACAGAACATACTTTGAACACAGAACTTCGAGTTAGAACAGATCTGAAAACCTCCACAGAGACTAATTCTCACACTCTCAGAAGATACAAGATGCCAAGTGGGAAACCCAATCAACAGTCCCACCCAACTGAAAACCTATAAACCATAACAGTGGTCCAGCAAATTATTTTTATTGGTGCAATAGTGGCATTTTTATCTTGAGGGCAATAAACAGCTCAATAGGTGGGAATTCACATGTGGTACTGTAAACATTGTCAAGTACACATGGTTTGAGACCCCAGAGAAGAGCCGACTTCTGTCACATTCCTAGACCAATGTAATTTCTTACTATATTCTAAATTCATATCTTTATATTTACAAAAACTGTACTTCTCACCACTTATCAAAGAAGCTTCTTTTTGCAACAGATAGAGATTATTACAAAGTTCTACAAGTAGTCAAAGCATAGAGAATACATGACTGTGTGCTGCCCAGCCCTAAGTGATACATCTACAATGCAACCTCTACATCTAAGGCTCAGGAAACGTCATGGAAGAGGGGGCAGAAAGATAGTAAGGCCCAGAGGGACAAGACACCTCTTGATAGTTAATACATTCTAGACATGACAGGGAAGCTAAATAAATGAAATCTCCAGACAGTATGGTAGTCCAACAAGGTCTATATAATGACAAAACCAGTTGACATGCCAAGGTGCATAGGAAAAATTTAAAGACAGTGGCAAGAAAATGAGAGGGAGTGGATGGGACATGAGAGGTACTGGAAGGGAACTGGGTGTGTGTGTGAAAATAGTGCATTTGCGATACCATATTATGAAACTATTGAAAAGATAAAAATAAATCAATAAATATAACCCATCGCATAAATAGATTCAAGGACAGAAACTACTTGATCATTAGATGCAAAAAGGCCTTTGACAGAATTCAACATCTCTTCATCATTAAAGTCATGGCATATCTACGATTACAGATGACATATCTCAATATAACAAAAGCATTATGCAGCAAACCCAGAGCCAACATCATATTAAACTGAAAAATTCAAAGTATTTTCAATAAAATCAGGAATGAGAAAAGGGTGTCCACTCTCTCTGTTTCTCTTCAATATTGGGCTTGAAGTTTTAGCTAGAGCAATAAGAAAAGTGAAGGAAGTAAAGGGGATGGAAACTGGAAGAGAAGAAGTCAAAGCATCTCTATTTTCAGATGATATGATACTGTACATAAAGACTCCACCAGAAAACTCCTAGAGCCGATAAAAAAACTCAGCAAAGTGGCATGATACAAAATTAACATTCCAAAATTAGTAGCCTTCCTATATACCAGCAACAAACACACAGAGAAAGAAGCCAGAGAAAAATCCCATTCACAAGGTCCCCAAAAAACACAAAATATCTTGAATAAATCTAACCAAGGACGTGAAAGACTTGTATGCTAAAAATTTAAAACCAAGAAGAAAAAAAATTAAAGAATATATCAGAAGATGGAAAGATCTTCCATGCTATGGAATGGCAGGATTAATACCGTGAAAATTCCACCCTGCACAAGGCATTATACAGACTCAATGCAATACTCATTAATATTCCAACATAATTCTTCAAATAAATTGAAAAAAATAATCTCAAATTGCATATGGTATGACAGTATTGTTATTCAAATTATAATATCTTATGATTATCTAGTACTTGGGGTATTGTGGATACTAAAATACGTAGAATATAGAAAAAGTCACTTATTTTTCCTATAACAAATGAAGAATTGGAAACTCATGGAGGATAAATGACATGTCTAAATTTGCCCAGATATTTAATACTTAAATATGGAGCAGTTTTTTATCTTATTAGTATATTGGTGTCTCACTTATTATTTGAGAAGATAATTCTTTATAATATTTTTCTCTTTGAAAAATAATTTTTTCTTAAAGCAAGTATGCATTTTTAAAAACAACAACAAAATAAAATGCTGTTTCAGTTCATTGCTTACTCTGTGGAGGGACTTTTTGATTCCTAATAAGGGCTGCTGATCTACACACTATGCAACAATACCAATAAGAATTTCAAATGTTTTTTATTGTTCAGAAAAACCAAAATCTTCACTTTGAGTGAAAATATCAGAGCTTCAGTAGTAGATGGTTGTTCACAAATCCTAATAGGTGTGCCATTTAGACTAGATCTTGGAAGGGAAATGCTACTGTCAGTCCAAGTAAGAAGGAACAAGCATTCCAAGTGGAGGATTAAGAATCGGCCAGTAAATGAAGTTGAAGAAAGGCGATAATAAATGTATTTTTTTCACATTTTGCTGTCCTTGTAAGTGGCATAGACCTCTTCTTCAGTGTTGTCAAAGGGCCAGTTTTTAAATAAAACTTTTATATATTTATAGTGTAATAGGAGTAGTAACCATAATCAGATTTTTTAACATCTCCATTGCTCACAAGGTTGCTTTTCTGTGGTGAGAACTTTTAAGATCTACTGTATTAGCGATTGCCAAATTCATCATTAAATCACTATGTTATGTAACAGAGCTCCAAAATGTATTCATCCTGTCTTACTGAAACTCCCCAGGACCACCTTATAGTTCATGAAACAAGGAATTTTTACATGCCTTTTCAGTAGGGTATTTAGCAAATAGATAAGCTCTGCAACGTACTTAGTACTTTAGAACCACATCATAACATGGTGCTAAAAGATATGTAGTTATTCAACATTCTAGCAGGAACAAACTGATGTTTTCTCTAGACAAAAAATACCAGAGATTTTTAAACTTTAGTACCTCTGTGAAGAAGGAAGTGAAGTGTGGAAAGGGTGAGAGATAGGGGCACCTCTTTCAGGAATCTATTGCAGTAGTTTAGACAAAAGTTAAAAGTATGACTAGAAGGAAAAGAATTGAGCAGATGAATTAAAGAGACCTTATGAATGCACTTGAGGAATGGTTGAATGTGGAAATGGAAAAGAAAAAATACATGAAGAGATAATGTTCAGGTTTCTGTTTTGGGCAATAGAAGGCTCTAAAGAAAACATAAGGCAGCAGAGATCATGTGAAAGGGGACATGTTATTATAAATATTCAACATTGTAATTTTAAAGTTTATAGCGTAAAATGCCAGCAGATGTTTTCTAGCACTTTTCTTTCTTAAAAAAAATGAGATTAGGGCTTGAATTTAAGAATTGGATGTGATTCAATTATATGGACATATTTAAAGTATGACATAGAAGGCACCTCCCAGGGAAAATATAAGATGAAAGAGATTAAGTGAACGAATAAACCTTTGAAAGATAATTTCTGAAAAGGGAAACAGAATAGCATTCGGGAGCATAACAAAAAGGTAGCAGAAGCTTCAGATGAGATTTAGAAGCCGGTTAGTCCAGAAATGTGCCAGGTGAAAGAAGTTAGAGAAGAAAACAATAAAAAATGGAGGAGTTTTTTCTTTTAAACTCAACTGAATCCAATTAACATATTAACATATTAACATAGAAAATTATATTTAGAAAAGCAGTCATGATTTTATTGAGAGAACACTTTCTCTGTAAATGTATGCTCAGAGTCCTGCTGCCATGGTTTGAGAGATGAAGGCAAGAAAACAAGTCATATCCATTTTCAGAACTGTATTTCTAAAGCATGAATTAAGGTAACAGGAGCCAAGCAATGCAACAACCAGATGAAGATAGAGAGTTACAAGAGGGCATTTGTGCTGTTCTGAGGTGTGAATCGTAAAGATACTGATTAATTGAGAAATAAGAAATGGAGATAGTTGATGATTCAACAGAATAAATGGAAAATTATTGGAGTAGGAAGAAAATAAAGAGGGGTGAAAGCAAAACTGAAGGGTTAGGCTGAGGGGAAGGGAGATCACAGGTGAACTTTGGATATGATGAAAATATGCCCACAGAGACATACCTGGAGCTTTGGAGTAACTTAAAAGGCTGGGTTTTGTAGATACAGATTCAAATTGCATCACAATTATTCAGACTACTCGTATCCAAACTATATTGAAGGTAAAGAGAAATGTAAGTACTTTACAAATGGCTTAGGGATTTTTCCAGATATTTTATTTAAATCTCCAATATTTAACTGCGAATTAAAGATTCAAACTTCAATAAAAATCCTTATCTGTGCAGCATATGTTTCCTAGTGAATGACTAAATTCACAGATAGTATATAGTACAACATATTTTTGCTGTGTGGTCCACTATGTTGGCCACATAGTGCTATAGTTATATTGTACCTTATATGGTTACATACTATGTTCTGGTACTGAGACTGATAAGGGGGATCCACCTCTCACTGGTGTTAATCACTATTAAAGTGCCATTTAATCCATTTAAAATCATCGTTATTGTTAGTGATAAGTTCATTTTTTACAATATATATTTTTTTATTGAATTTTTGTGTATTTCATACAGTACATCGTAATCATATTTAGACCCCCTCCCCTTTTGGCACCCCCTACATACATCCCCTACACCAGATTTCATGAAATCTGTCATATATGTTAAGGCCTATCAAGTCAAGTTTCTATTCCAAGATGTCCCTCAGTGTCAGGGTGCGAGTTCATCCACTGGAGTCTGGTCAGCCTATCTAGTGTCACTCCCTTAAAGAAGATCAACTTTCCATCACCCTGACATAATCAGCAGTGATCAGCTGCCAATAACTCCTCAACTAAGACTGGGGCTTCTTACCATTTCAACAGTTCTATGCTGGGTTTTTGTCTGGTTTCAGTTTGCATGGGTCTTGTGCAGTCTGTCACCATTGCTGTAATTTCATATGAGCAAGTTCCCAGGTGCTTGGAAAACTCTGTTTCCTCCTGGTCACCCACCACTCTTATAGTCTTCCCACTTCCTCTTCCCCAATGAGCCCCGGGTGGCAGCGGTTTAATATAGGAGTTTTATCCAGGGACCCTAGAGACTTCGATCTCTTATTCTCTACACTTTGGCCAGTTGTGGCCTTCTATATTCATCACCCTCTGTTGTGTGATGAATCCTTTTGATGCTTATTGTCCTGAAAATAAGCAAAGATGCTGAGGATTGGGAAGTTTTACTAATTATCAGTTGTTGGATTGTCTCTTGTTTCCCTGAGAGACTTGAGCAAAAGTACTACAGTCTGACAGCACCAGTCATTTTGAAAGCTCTGTGGAAGCCTTGAGACAGGTGCACACAGATTACAGTTAGTTTACCTTTCTCCTGAAGGCACAGCCTCATCTAGGGCTGTTTGAAACAGTTTGGACCAAATATTTTGCTATTACAAGCCTCAATGAACTGTAGATGCAAGCAACCACTTCAACCTCGGCCAGAAGGGTGGGTAGTCGATCCCTGGAAGTCTAACAGAGGGCTATTGTGAATGTGCTAAGGAGCAGGTCTGTAATTGGTCCAAAACTTGTGTCAATGACTGTGATTGGTGCTAGGAGGCAAGGCTGTGATTGTCACTAAGGAGGTGGCTGCAATCGTCCCCACACCCCTTCTCAGGCTGTTTAAGCAGGCACCTCAGGCTCAGCCAATGAGTTGACTCCGAGAAACTCTGGTGGGCTGCCTACCTGTGTTGCAACATCATGTCCAGTAAAAGGCTTCCCTTCTATGGGATTCGCTTGCCTACTTTCAGTACTATGGTTTGATATGTCATCAGGAAGGAAGAAGCAGAAAGAGGCAGCAGCAGCAGAATCAGCAGAGCAGTGAGGGCCGTGACTCTGACATGAGCAGTCATCCCGCTAAGCTCTGAAAGCATGATAGCCAGTTGCTTGATAACAGAAGGGGGTTACAAAGGGTGCCCGTGCCTTTGTGATGCCACCATGGTGGCGGTGGCCGGTGCCAAGCACCCAGCTCCTGAACAGCCCACCATGTGCCCTGCTTCGAGAGCATTCCAGTGCCCAGAGTTCTGGAATTGTAATTTCAGAAATGTGTTCAATAGTTAATAATTTTAACAACTTCGCCACAGGAATAAAAATTTTCACGATATTGATCCACCAAAGAGAAAAATATATAAGGCTGAAGAAGGATTGTTTACCAGAAAATGTACAGAAAAACATTTCTTTAAGCAACTCTGGAACGTTTTGACTGAATTTAGATTAACCAGTTTATGACATTTCCAAGAATAATATGCCTGGTTTTGTGGTCTCCACTGTAATGTCAGGTTGGGAAGATGGTCCCAGCTTTCAAGCACCGGGATCCTAAGCATAGTTTGGGTAGTGGCAGGCAACTCAGACTTTCTAGGGCAGACAGTTGTGGAAGGGGTCAGTCATCCTCCAAGTTGCCTGAGGGAAGAAGTAGATGAACTGTTCCAGATTGACCAGAGCAGAAGGAGGGAAGGAGAGAGGGAAGGAGGGAAGGAGAGAGGGAAGGAGGGAAGGAGAGAGGGAGGGAGGGAGGGAGGGAGGGAGGGAAGGAGGAAGAGAGAGAGGGAGGGGGAGGGAGAGAGGTTGGGAGGGAGGGAGAGAGAGAGACTGGAGTAAGATAGGACAAAAGTCTTCAGTGATGTTCACCAGAAGCGTTCCATTGAGCTGTCCATGCTGAAGATCAAGCTCCGCAGATCCCAGACTCAGGTCTGCAATGCTGGCTAATGCCAAGGTCTGGGTCCAACGCCTGAGGCCAGCAGGTGGAACTTAGCACTCCTTGTATCTCTTATGGCTATACTGCCAACCAGAAGAATGAGAACTTCTGGGGACCAGCAATTGAAGAGTATTTCCTTGCTTATGTTGGTGAATTAAACAAATTTTCAGCCAGTGGATTGTGATAGTATTTCTTTACATCACAAACAAATGTACTCAAGTACACATTCACACACAAAGACATTTATATGCATTAAATATAAAAAGTCTTCAAAACAGTACTTATTGACCAGTTGTATTTCTTTTTTTAGAACTATCTTTTCAGCTTTTTAGCCAATTCATTGAATAGAAATTGAATAGAAAATTTCATGTTTATTTTTTGTACTTATTTACACATTCTAGAAATTAACTATGTAAAATATAGTTGGCAAACACTGTTTCTTCACTCTGATGATAGTGTCCTTTGCTGTGTACACACTTTAAATTCATGAAATCACATTTTTCAATTCTTAGTGCTTAGTGCTATGGAAATCCTTTTCAAAAAGTTTCTGCCTATGCCTATAATTTGAAGTGTTTCCCCAAATTTTCTTCTGGCAGTTTCAGTATTTCATGATTTTCATTAAAGCTTTTCACTTAATTTTTGTGCAAGATGAGAGATATAGATCTAATACCATTCTGTACTTTGTGATCATCTAGGCTATAGTGACCTATAACCACAGATACACACACAGGCACACGCAGGGAGGGAGGGAGGGAGGGAAGGAGGAAGAGGGGGGGGGAGGGAGAGAGACTCACACACACAAACTCACACACAAAAAAATTAAAATCTAGTATCTTCAGATGAAAGAAAACATGCAGGATTTGTTGAAAAAGCTGTGATTTTTTTCAGTGTATATTTTGGCAACTTTGTTATAATACAGAAAACTGTAGTTTTGAAGGTGTATTTCTGTATTTCTATTGCATTGTTTCTTTGTTGAGTTTTGAGCACATCTGTTAGGTGGATGTCTTCTCTAGTTTTTTCTCACATTTTTATTACTTTGTTTCATTTTATAAGACCACCATCCTGATGTGTTGTCTTCAACTGGACTTAAGGTCCCTACTGCTCTTTAGAGTATAGTGATTAGAGTAACACAACACTCTGACATCATTCTTAGTATTAGCTTGAAGCAGAAGATACTTGTAAACTTCATTTATGTCCTATATTGGGTTCAGAGACAATTGTGCACTCTTTGTTGGTGAAAAGATATATTCTTTTTTGAAAAAATTGTATTTATTAATTTTTTTGATCATATTCACCCCCTCCCATCTTATCTAATACCTACCCCTACCTCCTTAGTCCCCAACTTCATAACCTCATTATTTTAAAGCCCATGTAGTCCAAATAGTGTTCCAAACACTCTTGGCTGTGGATCCAGCCACAGTATACCTTTCAAGGGCCACACTCTTATGTAAAACTCCATCTTCCTCTCCCAGAAGCTATCAATTGCCAATAACTCCTCAGCTAGGGAAAGGCATTCATGTCCACCTCCAGCACATCATGCTGAGATTTTTGTCTGCCTTGAGCTTGTGCAGGTCTTGTGCATGCTGTCAAAACTGCAGTGGGTCCATATGTGCAATCACTCCATTGGGTCCAAAAAGCATGGTTTCATTATAGTCATCCACCACCTCTGTTCTTACACACTTTCAGGCTCTTCTTCCAAAATGATCACTGAGCCTTCAGGGGAGGGTGGGATACAGATGTCTCATTTATGGCTTAACACTCCTCAGTCTCTTATTCTCTGTATTTCGACCAGTTATGGGTCTCTGTATTAATCACTATCATATGAAAAAAAAAATCTCTGACAAGGATTGTTCCCTCTCCTACTGGTGCCTTTTCTTTCCTAAAATTGCCCCCATTTTACTCTTCCTATCATTTTTTTCTAATTCTAATGATTAACTCTTCTTCCACCAGTTTTGTTATTAAAAAAAGTTATAAAATTTTAGTGTTAAAATGTCTTGAATGGACCCACTTTGAAAGACATTTGAGGACATGAATCAGACTTTATAGGCCATGTTATCTGTATATCTATCATCTATCTATTTATCATCTACCTATCATCTATCATCTATCTATCTATCATCTATCTATTTATATATCTATCATCTATCGTCTAGCTATCTATCACCTAGCTATCATCTAGCTATATATCTATCATCTATCTATCTATCTATCTCTCTTCTCTATCATCTATCTATCATCTATGTATCTACCTATATCTATCATCTATCTATCTATCTATCTATCATCTATGTATCTATCATCTATCTATCATTTATCTATGTATCTATCATCTATCATCTATCTATCTATCTATCTATCTGTATCAATCATCTATCTATCATCTATCTGTCATTTATCTATGTATCTATCATCTATCATCTATCTATCTATCTATCATCTATCTATATCTATCTCTCTATTTATCTATCTATCTATCTATCTATCTATCTATCATCTATCCATCTATCTACCTAGGAGTGCATTAAATTTGGTGGGAGACATTGTGGAGAAGTGCAAATAGAGGAGGGAATCTAAATACCTTCAAACTATCTTGCATGAAAATCACAAGATTTCAATAAAATTTTTTTTGTAGTTAATAACTGAGATGTTAACATATAAACCAAAATTTTCTCTAGATTGCACAACTGAAAAGAAGAAAAAATAAAATATTGAGGTTGAAGCAATACACTTACCATAAATAGGACAACAAACATTTTTGTGCATCAAGCAACTTTAGTACCCATTATGACTGATTTTAGAATAATTATAACATTTCCAATAATAACGCATTTGATTTTATGTTCTCTGTATATTGCTTTTATGTCAGGTTGGAAAATAATTTGAAAAGCATTGGTTTAGAGTACAGATCAAGTCCCTCAGTAGCATGTCAGAACTTATATTCTGTTCTGTTTTCTTGATTATATATTCACATGGATTTTTCTCTCGGAAAAAGTATGCAAGACTGGAGAATGCAAAGCAAATACACAAAGGAATGCTTAAACCACATGTATCAGCTTTGTATTTGCCAGGTAAATTTCAGAGTGTGGAAACAGCATAGCTGGGTGAGGTGCGTCATAGAGAAAGACAGAAAGCACAGAACAGGAGAAGCCAATCATTCATTTCACACCAGTGTTTCCCACAGCCTAACTCCTCAGAAAGTCCAGGTGGGAGATACAGCTTTATGAAGCTGATAGTCATATTTATGCTTTTAAATTTTAAGCTTCTTTGTATTTTCAATATTCCAGCTTTAAACTTCTCTTTCCATCACTGCAAAGAAAATCGAAGTGTTAAAAATACAAAATGGAGGGGCTGGAGTGATGGCTCAGTGGTTAAGAACACTTACTATTCTTGGAGAAGATCCAGGTTCAAATCCCAGCACACACATGGCTGCTAACAACTGTCTGTAACTCCAGTTCCAGGGGCACATCAGCCTCTTCTGTCTTCTGCAGGCATTGCACAACATGGGTGCACTCATCTACATGCAGGCAATACATGCATACACATGAAATAAAAATAATAAATACAGATTTTTAAAAAATTAAATATATATGTATATGAAATGGAATATTCAGTCTTCTCTGGATCATTATTATTTTCAGGACATAGGCTACTTTCTTTTCCAAGGAATAATTTAATGACATGGATACAATGGATTTACCATTCATCCTATAAGCATAACAATTTTGATATAAAGCTTTATTACATCATGTGAACCATTAGTGATTGTGAGTAGAAGACCTGCCTTTGATTCATTATTTCAATAATTTGATTTATTTAAATCCCATCAAAGTTTGACATTATTTTATTAAAAAATACTGATTCCTTGTCTTGGCGTCCCAGACACCAGGGGAACCACCACTGATTCCTGATCCTTTGCATCCAGACCAACTGATTTCTTTCTTGGGTCCCTAGGAGCACTCTGAGCCTGGCCCTGCCTTCACCTCCCTCTACTTCCTTGGGCATGCACAACCACCCAACCTCTTTCCTGGACACCAGGGCTGACCTTTCCTCTTCCAGATCAACCTAGCTCCTCAGTGCAGTCCCCAGGATCCCTTGGGGACGTTTCCTACCTCCATTTTCCTTTGCATCTTTGGGTGGCATGAACACCAGCTGCCATAGACCAGCATCTTTCCTGGGTCTGGGTCCCAGGCCAGTCCAACCCCCAAATTCCTGAGGCTAAAATATTTCCTGGACGGATCCAGACCTTAAGAGAAAGACTGAGAGCATCTGATCCTCATCTGACTTGCACTTCTGTGGGAACTCCTGAATACAAAAGCAATCTGGCCACTCCAATATAAAATCGAAAGAGATAATCAGAAGCTTAGAGAAACCAGCTTTTCATGACCAAAAAGTAAACCACAAAGACATATAAAGTTTACAAAAAGAAACAGACTTAAACTTGAAGGCTTGAGTCTCACACAAGAATCAGAAACCACAAAAGAAATTCACATGTCAAAATCACAGAGAAAAAATAATAACATGGAAACCAAATTAACATATCCCCACCGAAATACCAATAGACCTCTGGAGGAGTACAGTAAGAACCCACTAGATATAATGCAGGACAGGGAGCTCAAAAGAAGAGTTATAAACATGATAAAATAATTCAATGAATTTACAGAACAGACAAAGAAATCAAAGAACTGAAGGAAGACAGGGATAAACTTCTGAATGAATTCAGAAGAGTTAGAAATATTGAAGAATACTCAGGCTGA
>NW_008359442.1:6858806-6859628 GCF_000622305.1 Nannospalax galili | reverse complement strand
GCTGCTAGAGAAAAACAACAGGTTACATATAAAGGAAAACCCATCAGAGTAACAGCTAACTTTTCAGTGCAAACTATGAAACCCAGAAGAGACTGGACCAAAGTATTCCCAGTTTTAAATGACCACAGATGTCAACCCAGATTACTATACCCAACCAAAATGTCTATTATAGTCAAAGGGAAAAGAAAAATCTTCCATGACATAATTAGGCTGAAGAATTCATGTCCACAAAACCAGCCCTTCAGAGAATTGTGGAGCAATAAAAGAGCTGAAGAAAGGAACGACTATACCCAAGGGGTTGTGGGAAGAAATCCAAAGAAGGTATAACTGTGGAAAAGTACAGCTATATCACGAATGTAAACAGAAATAAAAATGACAGGATTCAATACTCATCTTTCATTAATGACTTTAAAAATTAACGGATTGTACTCCCCAGTCAAAAGATACAGACTAGGTGAATGGATTAAGAAACAAAACCCATCTTTTTGTTGTCTGCAAGAAACACATCTCACTTTCAAGGACAGACACTATCTCAAAGTGAAAGGATGGGAAAAAATATACCAAGCAAACAGTACTAAGAAAAAAGCAGGCATAGCAATTCTAATATCTGGCAAAATAGACTTTAAACTAAAACTAATCAGAAGAGATAAAGAAGGCCACTTCACTTTGATCAAAGGAACAATAAATCAAGAAGATATTACAATCATGAACATATATTCACCAAACTCTGGTGTACCTAACTGCATAAAAACAATACTACAGGACTTTAAGACCCAGATTAATCCCAACTCATTAATAGTAGGCAACTTCAATACCCCACTG
>NW_008359442.1:6856292-6858607 GCF_000622305.1 Nannospalax galili | reverse complement strand
AATACAAAAAGATTGAAATAATTCCATGCATTTTATCAGACCAAAATGCAAGAAAGCTTACAGTCAACACTGGAAGAAGCCCTAATTAACACGTCAACACATGGAGATTAAACGACACACACTTAAATGATGAATGGGTCAAAAGGGAAATTAAGAAAGAAATAAAAGTATTCCTGGAACTAAATGAAAAGACAATACAACACAACAAAACCTCTGGGACACAGCAAAAGTGGTCCATAGAAGGAAGTTTATAACTCTAAGTGACCACATCAAAAAATCGGAAAGAACACAAATAAATGACTTAACATTGAAACTCAAGACACTTGAAAAGCAACAGCAAATGAAACCCAAACCCAGCAGACAAGAAGAAATAACAAAAATCAGGGTAGAAATTAATGAAATTGAAACAAAGAAAACAATACAAAGAATCAATAAATCCAAGAGCTGGATAAACAAGATTGACAGACTGCTAGTCCAGTTAACCCAAAGAAAGAAAGAGCACCTCCAAATAAACAAGATCAAAGATGAAAGGGGAAATATTACAAAAGACACCAGAAAGATACAGAACATTTCAAGGAAACACTTTAAAAACCTATATGCTACTAAATTTGAAAACCTAAAAGAAATGGAAGGATATCTAAAGGCATGGGAAATCATGGGAACCATCCAAGTTAAACCAAGAAGAGATCAACAGTTTAAACAGACCCGTAACATATAAGGAATTCGAAACAGTAATACAAAGCCTCCTGACTAAAAAAAGCCCAGGACCAGGTGGATTTACAGCAGAATTCTATCAGATATTTAAAGAAGATCTACATTCAAAACTACTTAATTTATCCAAAAAGATAGAAATGGAGGGAGAACTTCCAAATTCCTTCTATTAAGCCAGAATGACTCTAATACCAAAGCCTGGTAAAGATCCAACCAAAAAATAATTATATTCTTATATTCTTAATGAACATAGATGCAAAAATTCTCAACAAGATACTTGTAAACTGCACACAGACACACATCAAAAAGATCATCCACCATGATCAACTTGGCTTTATCCCAGAGATGCAGGGATGGTTTAATATACGAAAGTCAATAAACGTCGCAAATCATATAAATGTGCTCAAAGACAAGAACCACACGGTCATCTCAATAGGTGTAGAGAAGGCCTTTGACAAAATTCAACATGCATTTATGTTCAAAACCCTAGAGAGAATTGGACTGCAGGGAACATACCTCAACATAATTAAAGCCATATATAACAAACCCACAGCCAACATCATTCTAAATGGAGGAAAACTAGAAGCATTCCCATTGAAATCAGGAATCAGACAAGGCTGCCCACTATCTTCACTTCTTGAAACTCTTTCAAGAGCAATGAGACAAGAGCAGGAAATTAAAGGAATAATAATTGGAAGAGAAGAGATCAAACTATCCCTTTTTGCAGATGATATATTATATCTAAGAGATGCCAAAAATTCTACCAGAAAACTCCTAGAAATTATTAACATGTTCAGTAAAGTGCCAGATTACAAAATTAACCCACAAAAGTCTGTAGCTTTTCTCTATACCAATAACCAGCAATCAGAGAAAGAGCACATGGAAATACTCCCCTTCACAATAGCTGCAAAAAATAAAATAAAATATCTCCAAATAAACCTGACCAAAGACATTAAAGAGCTCTACAATGAAAATATTAAATCTTTAAAGAAAGAGACTGAGGAAGACATCAGAAGATGGAAGGACCTCCCACACTCATGGATTGGAAGAATTAATATTGTGGAAATAACCATCCTACCAAAAGTCATTTATAAACTGATTGCAATACCAATCAAAATTCCCATGACATTAACCATCCTAAGATTCACATGGAAGCACAGAAGAACTTGGATAGCCAAAACAACTCTGAGCACTAAGAGCAATGCTGGGGAGATTACCATACCAGATTGTAAGATGTATTACAGAGCTATAGTCATAAAAGCAACATGGTACTGGCATAAAAAAGACCAATAGATCAATGGAACAAAATTGAAGACCCAAATATGAGTAAATACAATTTCAACCACCTGATATTTGACAAAGTGGCCAACAATATTCACTGGAGGAAAGATAACATAATCATCAAATGGTGCTGTCAAAACTGGATCTCCACATGTAGAAGAATGAAACTAAGCTGCTCCCTTTCACTCTGCCCAAAAGTCAATTCCAAATGGATCAAAGACCTCAATGTAAACCCTGAAGCTATGAAATGGTTAAAAGAAAACATTCAGAAAAACCTACAAGATATAGGTGTAGGAAAGGATTTTCTAAACCAGACATCAATT
>NW_008359442.1:6796923-6856214 GCF_000622305.1 Nannospalax galili | reverse complement strand
CAGGGAAGCGAACAGAAAATCTACAGAATGGGAGAAAATCTTCACCAGTGACACATCTGACAGAGGTTTAATATCCAGAATATATAATGTACTCAGAAAACAGAGAATCAAGACAAGAAGTAACCCAATTAAAAGATGGGCCAAGGAGCTGAAAAGAGAGTTCTCAAAAGAAGAAGTAAAGATAGCTATGAAGCATCTCAAAAGATGTTCAACATCACTAATAATTAGGGAAATGCAAATTAAAACCACTTTAAGATTTCATCTTACCCCAGTCAGATGGGCTAAGATCAAGAGAACAAATGATACCAAATTTTGGAGAGGATATGGGGAAAGGGGAACACTCATCCACTGCTGGTGGGGCTGCAAACTTGTTCAACCCCTGTGGAAAGCAGTGTGGAGAACTCTTAAAAAACTACAAATGAACCTACCATTTTACCCAGCTATACCATTCGTTGGCATATACACAAAGACCTCATCCTATTGCAGAGACATTTGTTCATCCATGTTTGTTTCTGCTCTTTTCACAATAGCAAAGAGATGGAAGCAACATAAGTGTCCCTCAGTTGATGAGTAGATAATGAAAATGTGGTTCATTTATACAATGGAGTTTTACTCAGCAGTAAAGAAAGATGAAATCATGAAATTTGCAGGTAAATGGATGGAACTAGAAACTGTTATACTAAGTGAAGTAACACAGACTCAGAAAAAAAAATTGACATATGTTCTCCCTCATATGTGGATCCTAGAATCAAACCCTGATAAGTGAGTATGTATCCAGACATAACTACAGGAACCAGGATAATGGAAAGGAAACAGGGAGGTAAAGGAAAAGAAAGAACCTGAAAGAGAACAGTAGGAAACAGGCCTTATAAGGGAGATATGGGTAAAAACTGGGTTAGTTTAAGGGAGGGGGGAGGGAACTGTATACAAGGAACCTAGGGGATAAAGGGATAGAAGGAAAGAGAGGTAGGACCACAGGAGAAGGGTATTATTAAGGGAGAAAGGGAGGAAATGGGGGCACCTTGAGTGGGAAAACCATGATGGAGGGGTGAGACAATGCCAGAGATAAATAATGCCTAGGTAGTTTTGAAAACCAGAGGGAACTATATTACTCCTACAATGTACTGACAAATTATACATAGCAGATCAAGAAATATATGTCTAGGTAAGGTTTATCTGATGAGGACAATTGGTCTTTGCCCAAGATTTGTCCATATGACACACAGTAATTAAAAGTACCAGACTGGTGGAACTAACTTTCTTGGATGTTTAACAGACATACTTTGAGGCCCATAATAATTTGGTCAGAGGGACACAAAGGACAGTTTTTGTTCCTTGCCCTCCTAGGTCAACTAGGTCCAGGGGACTATGAGCATCTCTTTAAATGTCCTATAATTGTGGTGGGTCACACATCCTCCTGATCAAGGAGGCCGAGGAGACCCCCCGAGATGGACTTGATCCAGTGCCCAGTCTGCAAAGAGGAGGGTCAACACAGACGAATCATTTCCTCCATGCTTCCAAGTAAAGCCAATCATGGTTGAGCAGGACCTTTGACTTATCTTCACATAAGCAGAACTGGTAAAAGAAAGGAGCCAGGGACTCCTCCCAAGCCCATGTGACCCCAGAGGAACAGATCCTCAAACGAACTCAAGAGTAAAAATAAATTGGCTTATCTGAGCCAACTGTATGGCCTTAAACACCCAAAAGGAAAGTATAAACAAAGACTAAAGGGGCCAATATAATTTCTTAAGAGTCAGATACATACAGAGCATAGCTAAAGGCTACATAAGATAGGAGATACCTTCTTTTGAGTGTTGGCCAGGGTGGCCCAAGGGACTCCCAGATAGTAACCCAGCATAGAACTGGGAAAATAAACAGTAGACCCTATTCTTATTTAAAGGAATATTGACAACTGATTGCTGCTAGATGAGGAACAGTTGGCCCTTCTACAACAAAGACCTCTAGATAGGCTGACTAGATTCACCAGAAGGGCAATTAGTGGGGAATAGCTGGGGGTGCCGACAACATAGCAGACAGTACCAGGGATATCAGAGTATAACGGCTCTAGTGGTGGGAGGGAGGCTATGGGAGGGTGCCATCTGGGAAATGGGTGTATAGTTGAATACGATGGTTTGGGATGTTCTGCGTGATATACACACACAAACAAAATCAACAAATTTTAAAAATTGTATTATATTTGAGGAGGAAGCATGGAAATTTATGTCATGTTAATTAGTAGAGATGATAAACAATACCTTTGAAATCTGCCCGATGACTTTAAAGACATATACAGGCACCAAGGATCCAAGTGTAATTAATTATGACTAGTAGTAATCAGATGCATACAGTTTAGAGATGCAGGTGCCAACATCTCTGTGTTAGTAGCAAAAATAGTGAGTCTTTCTGCAAGGAACAATATCTTCTAAAATTAAATGCAAATCTTTTTTAAAGGTTAAGAACTCATTCAATTTTATGTCTTACAGGGCTTATACTGAGTTCAATATTGTATAACTGTATTAATTCAACTGTGAACCTAGAAACTTGCAGTCACTTGTGAAAGAGATGTACCCTTGCTCTGGAGTGTGTTACTGAATGTTTTGAATCTGTAGTGAAATGCTTCTTGTAGTCAAGTAGTTATTAAAAATTTTTAAAAATGATTAAAGATAATAACTCTTCAAAGCATAAAATTTTGCTCCTCAGCAATTAGTAGATGTGAAAAACATTACCATTGAAATCTACCTGACGACTTTATATCCATGCTCAGATTCCAAGGAGCTCAGAAAGTAACCGACTGTGACTAGTAATAATCAGATATATAGATATTAGAAAATTGCATGCAAAATCTTAATGTCAATTGCATTAAAATGAATTTTTCTGTATGAAACTGTCTATTTTAATAATGTAATGGAGATCTTTTTAAAAGGTTAACACCCTCATTTAATTTTATGTCTCATAGGGTTTATGCTGAGTACAATATTGTATAACTGTAATAATTCAACTGTAAACCTAAAAATTTACAGCCAATTTTGAAAGAGATGCATCTTAGCTCTGGATCAATTTGTCATTGAATATGTCAATGCTGTTGTAATGAAATACTTCTTCTAAGTATGTGGTTATTAAATAAATAATTTTAAAAAGTAGTAAGTGATAAAAAACTTATGTGAATCAAAAGCATAAAAATATTCAATGTTAGAAGACACTACAGGTACTTTTTGCACATATCAAAAGTTTCGTGCTGGAATAATGGCTCAGCAGGTGAGTGTGCACTGTACATTCAGAGGACCAATGTATACACCTATGTAATTTCAAGAAAAGTGCTTAGAATGAGAACATGAATAAGACAATTTTGTAGAGCCAAGCCTAAACTCCCATTTTCCTCATGCCTTTCCATTAGACACATTTGATTTTTAGCACTAATAAATGAAAAGGAATATCCAGTAAGATCCCTTTTTAAAAAGTAGAATACTCTTGTCAGATAAATAGTATGTACTACCTACTATGATTTTCTTTATATCAATCACCCTGTCTTCTTGGCCAAATATAACACATGAAAAAATATAATTATTAAATGTTGTAAAGAAACCAAGGTTTGCATTACTGTAACACAAATCAAAAGCAATTTCCAGAAATGCATATGGTATTATAATTCTATAATTTCTGTATAAAATAGAATCTCAGATTCATTAAATTTGGACAATTAAAAAGTCGAGTAACTTTGCAAAATAAATAAAAGAAATAGAAAACATGGGAGAATTTCGTATATAATGTGGGCAGAAAGTAATTGATTATATTTTCAGATGGTTTCTTAGAACTTTCTAGAAATAAAATCTTTAAATGATTTATTTTTGTTATTTTTGATTATGTGAATTTATATGTGATTGTTTATAGTTATATGCATGTGAATACAGGTGCCCAAGTAAGAGAACTTGGCTTACCTGGAGCTGAAGTTACTTGAGGTTGTGAGTTGGCTCACACGAGTGCTAGGAACTAAATTCGGTTTCTCTGAGTGTACAGTATGCACTCACCTGCTGAGCCATTTCTCCACAAAACTTTTGATATGTGCATAAATTGCATGTAGTATCTTCTAAGTGCTTTTTATCACTTACCATTTTTTAAAATAATGCCAGAAAAACTGTAATTTTAATTGTAAAAAAAAGAAATTTTAAAATAAAAAAATAAAAAATATTTTTAAAATGAAAAAAAATAATAATGCCAGAATTTTGAAATGCAGGCCTATCTCTTGACTCCCGACTTAGCAAATAATGAAAAATATTGTGTAAATATATTATATATTATACATATATACGTATCTTAAATTATTAACAAAGCTTCTTAGATTTCCATACTGCCACATACTTTTATAATTTGATGAGGAGAAAAATTTTTTCTGTTCAAACCTTTGTTCTAATCTATCCCATCTGCCTCCGGAACATAGCAGCTAAGGAAATTTTTTTCCTTATTACAACTCATTTGTTAGTTCTTTTCTCTCCTACAGAATGAAATTAGAAAAACACTGCACTCTAACATCCCCTCATTTATACTTTCCTTCCACTGCACCCCGGATCAAAACTCTAGTCATGCCTTCATGTGCTCAAACTCTCATACTTACTAAAATGGTGTTCTTATTTTACTGGACATGTATTACGTATCACAGCATCCTCATTAGTATAGTGAATTTGTTCCATTTATCTTCACTCCAATCCTTTGTGGTACTCATCTCCATTTTCTGGATGACGAAACCCAGGCATATAGAAATTAAATGACTCTCTGAAGTGTACAGATTATCAAATGGCAGAGTCACAGAGTAACTCTCTTCCACATGATGGAAGCATCCTATCATAAGCATCCTGTGATCAAAGATTGAAGCAGAAGCTTAGTTGTGTAAGGCTGTTGGTGCCATGTGCTTTTTACTTGACTGCACCAATGAACTGCCATGTCACAGACCTTGCATTTTTCAGCTAGAAGGCTTCATTTAGCCCCTGGAGCCTGCTTTGCAGTCTGTGCAGAAGGATGCAAGCATCATCAATTAAGTTACTCTCAGCTAACAATCAGAAGACCTGGTGTGTGGGAATTGGAGCCTGTTGGCTTGTTAAAGTAGGATAACCGAGGCCTGGATTTTCTCCTGACTTCTGAGGCCCTTGGTGGTAACAAGAAGATGAAGAGCTAACATTCTTCATAACAAACCTTAATTTTCTCTGAACCTTAAAATCCATCTTCATTCTTAATTGAGTATTTTCATGGTTATTTATAAAACATACTTTCAGTTTTGTGTAGACACTATTTCTTGAGGAACTCAATATATCTGGTATAAAATTTGGCATCTGTATTTCTCTTACCTTCTTTATTCAAAGCCCAGACCTGTGCCAAAAATTTAGTATCTTGAGTTTATACATTCTCTCAATCCTTCTGGTGTGATTTTGCCATGTCCAGTTCTCCATGTGGAATACCATTTCTTTTTTTATTTGTGTGTGTGTGTGTGTGTGTGTGTGTGTGTGTGTGTTGTATACACTCATGCATGTGCAGGTGAGAGCACCTATGAGTATATGTGGAGGCCAGAGGAGGACAGTGAGACTCTCCCTTACTCCCAGTAAGAGAGACAAGGCCTCTGATTGACCTAGAGTTAGACTTCTGGCCAGTGAGCTCTACTGATCCCTGTCTCTGCCTCTCCCCGCCCCTACAACTCTGGAGTTCCAGGTGAACGTGATCATGCCCTACATTTTATGTGGGATCTGGGGATTTTAGCTCAGGCCCTCACACTTACAAAGCAAGCCCTCTTACCCATGGAGGCATCGCCCCAGCCTGGAATGCCCTTTCCTAGTACACCTGAGGAGTTCTTGCCACTCCTCCACCTCCCTTTAGAGTTTACACATATCTCCCATATCAGGATACCATTTCTGACTCCCAAAGAAATGTAGAGGGTATCTGTTCTGTTAATATGATTCAAAACAGCTTACCCTCATGGCTTTCTTAGTGTTTTCGAGTAGACCTGACTATCTTCTTGCTAAAATCTAGGGTCAGTGGTAACGTAAAATAGGTGAGTCCATGTCTATATCCCCAAGGTTCATGATGAATGGCTTATACCCATGTGTCAAAAGAATGGATAAAACATTTTCGTATTTTGATTAACAAATTATTTTATATTATGAATAATAATTTTTCTCTTAAAACTTTACTTTTAAAAATTTTTTATGTATGTGGGTGTTTTGTCTGCATGTATGTAAGTGCACCTGTGTCATTCAATGCCTATGGTCAAAAGAGGGATTTAGAACCCCTAGAACTGGAGTTGCAGACTGTTACCTGCCATGTGTGTTGGGAATCAAATTCTGGTCCTCTCCAAGAGAGCTAGTTAGTGCTCTTAACTGCTGAGCCATCACTCTAGGCCCAATAATATCTTCTTCATGGATAGTTTGTGGTTCATTAATCACTGAAAACTTTTAAATGTTGAGCCCAATATTATGATTTATGCTTAACGTGATTTTAGCTATCTCTGTCAGACATCATAAAGTTGAGTACTATACTATAGGATGTCTGAAAATGCTTTTAAAAATTATTTCATCAGTTTAATTAAAATTTGGAGAATATTTAGTAAGTAAAATTTTATATTGCATCAGAGAAATAGAGGCTTTAATAACAAGATGGGATTATTTTGTACTATTATTTTGTATTATGGAAAGTTGTAATGAAAAGTAAAATTCATTCTGAAAACATTTTTATAGGCTCAGTAGTGGATATATTCCTTAAATATGTTACCCAAAGTTATTAAACTGTTAATATTATAAGCTAAAATTTTGATCACATGAATCCAAGTTGATTCGTTGCTGGAAAAAATTCCAAATAGAATTAAATTTCATCAACAAAAGTTTTATTCCCAAAATAGGCTTTCCACATAGACTAATCTAAATTTACAGATTTATGCAGTATAGTTGAGTTAACTGTTTGAAACACAAACTTGCTCCAATTTTAAATTCCTATTCCTCATCCCACCCCCAAATTTCTAAGAATGAAGTCACAGAAAGAATGAGTATCAAAACAGATACTTTGGAGCAAAATTCATCCTAAACAGGTAAAGACCCCAGGACTTTCTCTTCTGGGTTAGGCTAGCATTGTGTCATGGCTGATATCTTAAACATGGTTTTGAAAATGGAATGTAGCTCTCTCACTGCCACTGCCGCTGCCTCACTTCAGAAGGAGCGCGGACTCCCTGTGAAGCAGCTTTTTGTGTGTCTGCCTTTTACACGAACACTTTCCTTTTTCCCACCTCCTATTTTTTAAGAGATTTTTAAGTGCATTTAAGTCCAGGAATTCAAAATTATGATCCCAAAGTAAGTGTGACTCAGGCAGGTTGTGAATTGGGCAATAAAGAAAATGTCTATATTCAACTTTTATTTTTATTCATTTCCAAAATATTATTCCCTGGAATGGTATTGAGAGATGGCAACCTCATGGTGACTTGCTCCAGAAAATTTCTTACTCATTTGGTGATTTCTAAGATGGAAATTGAACTGACCCGTGTAACTGAAATCCAGTTAACATAGGATAGGCCAATTTCATCCCTCCCTCAGGCACATTCTCTTCTTGTGGTTTGGAATGCTTTTACCTCCAAGCATCCTCCAAACATCACATACATAGCCCCTACTCAGTCTTTTCCATCTCAACTCCAATTCCTTAGCCAATATACACTGTTTCAAATGATCCACAACCAACATTCATTCCACTGTAACCTGTAACCTTCACAATTGTTATTGAAATTAATTAACTATTTCTATAGTCATCATTAGGATGTCATTTTTATCAGAGAGGAATTTCTTTTATTCCTGCCTGGTAGGTAGCACAGCATCATGCGCCTTTGTTTTAAAGACAGGGAATATTTTATTTAAAACTGTTCATCAGAGAAATGGACAGCTTGGGTTTGTGACAAAGCAATCATGTTTAAAGCATAAGTCATGTTAAAAGCATGTCAACTGTATGAGATCACAGAATGCCATATACAAGTTACCTCATCAGACTATAACTTTGAAAGTTAGAACAGAATAAGTCTCCTTGTAAGAGCAGCATCTTTGTGACACTTTTAGTATTTTTTTCCTTCTTCCTTACCCTCTTCTTCAACAGAATCCACACCAACTTCCTCATAATCCTTCTCTAGGGCAGCCATGTCCTCATGGGCCTCAGGGAATTCCCCTTCCTCCATGCCCTCACCCACATACCAGTGCACAAAGGCATGCTTGGCATACATCAGGTCAAATTTACAGTCTGGTGGGTCTAGCCTTCACTACCAGTTATGGCATTGCTCAGTATGCATAAAGTTTGTTGTACCTAGGCCAGGTCTCCAACAGGTACCACAGTGGAAAGTTAGTAATTCATTACAGCTTTGAAGCCGGTAGAGCACCAATTCACAAACTGGATGATACACTTGGTCTTGATAGTGTTAAAGATAGCATTGACATCTTTGGAAATCACATCACCATGGTACAATAGGCAAAAGGCCCTGTATTTACTATGGTGAGGACTACATTTTACATCTGTTTGGCTGGCTCAAAGCAGGCTTTGGTGATCTCTGCTGCAGAAAGCTGCTCATGGGGCTGAAGAGCCAGCTCACTGGGTAAGAGTGATGGCTGCTCTTGCAGAGAACCCAGGTTTGATTCCCAAACAAGGCAACAACTGTCTGTAACTCCAGATCTAGGGGATCTGAATCTCTCTTCTCACCTCTTCAGGCATTATACAACATGGGTGCACTTACACACATGCAGGCATAACATTAATACACATAAAATAAAAATAATATGTAAAATACAGATCTAAAAAAGAAAGCTGCTCGTGGTAGGCTTTCTTTGAGAGGGGGATATATGGCCAGAGGGAAGTGGATGTTGGGATATGATACCAGGTAGGTCCAGAATTCATTCAGACATACATGCAGGACTCAATCATATCTTGGAGAAGCAGTGATGGAAGACACATTTTGACCTATCAATCTTAGGTTAGTGTAGGTTGAGTGCTCAATATCGAGTTTTTTTAGGATGGGTGTCATACACGTGATAGTTGTCTATTATGAAGGCAAATCAGAGTGCTCCAGGGTGGTATGAATGGTGAAGATGGAATTGTAGGCCTCAACAGCAGCAGTGGAAACCTGAAGGGATAGGTAGATGGAGAATTCCTGCTTGGACTTCTTTCCGTAATCAACAAAGAGTCATTGCATCAGCAGGGATGTGAACCCAAAGCCAGTTCCCCCAATAAAGCTGTGAAAAATCAAGAAGCCCTGAAAACCTGTGTACTGATCAGTCAACTGGCTAGTTTGGTCCACAAAGAGGTCAGTGATCTCCTTGCCAGTGGTGTAGTGCACATCGGCATAGTTATTGCAGCATCTTCCTTGCCTGTGATGAGCTGCTCAGGGTGGAAGAGCTGGCTGTAGGTACCAGTGGGAACTTCATCAATAACCATGGGTTCCAGGTCTCCAAACACTGCCCTGGGCACATACTTGCCAGTGCCTGTCCACTGAAGACAGTGTTGAAGGGATCATCTCTTTCCTCAATGCTCTTGTCACTTGGCATCTGGCCGTCAGGCTGGATGCCATGTTCCAGGCCTGGCCAATGTGGATAGAAATGAACTCATGCATGGTTGCTTTGTGGCTGCATAAAACATGGGAGAGATGAAGAGAAGACAAGTTTGTTGCTTCTAACAGCATGACACTTAGGCTATAGACGTAAGAGAACTTCAGCACCGTATTCCTTTAATCATCTAATGAGCTTGAACAACTGAAGGAATCTGTCAGAAAGACAAACATCACATATTTTCCCTCATATTCAGAATCTGGATTTAAAAAGTAAAATGTAGCATAGAGCAGCTGGTTAAGGGGAGGAGGGACCCTGGCAGGAAGCAGATAGGGGCAAGGGAGGGTCAGGAGATGAATATGATCAAACTACCTTGTGCGCATGTCTGAAAATGTCACAATAAGATCCATAATTTTGTCTGCTTGTATATGCTAATAGAAATGAATGAGTCTTTTCTTGTTATCAACTTGTTCAGTCACTACAATCATTTGTTTCCAAGAAGCATCTCCTCTGGGAGTGACTGATAGCACCCTGGTAATTCTTTTGTGTCACTCAATTGTGATTTCCCTTATCTTTGGATTAAAAGATATAATCTCTCTGCAGCTCCACCTTGACATCATTCTTAAATGTATTCTCACTGATGCATGTACAAAAGAAATATTTAGCATGGCTCCAGATGACTCAGACTCTGCGATCCTCAAAGGGAGGCCTGCTGGCATCCTTCCATGCCCCACCATAGCAACAATGCTCAATAAATACCTCCTAAATAAATGGATGAGCAAATGAATAAATGAGTGAATCCACCAGGGTACTTTATGGTGCTGATTCCCATGCCATAAACAGTCTTTACTGTGTCATTTTAACAACCGATGGGTAAAGAAATCAGGTGCTCATTTCATTCTCTGCATCCCTCACAAACCATCCACAAGAGCTCAGATCATGTGTACAATCTGGTTTCCTATAATGCACTATTTCTCCACTTTCATGTAACTGCTGAAAAAAGTCTTCTGGAGTCAAAACTGTTCAATTTTAAGCTCATTAGGCTCATGAGGAAAATCAGTTGACTAGTTCCTGAACATTAGGTGAGTTTTGGATTTGGTGTAAGAAGCAGACATAAGAAATGCAAAACATGATTGCTGATTTAGGCACATGAGGAGATGAAGTACATGCTACATGGTAATAGACGCTGCATGTGAATGAATGAACCCGACCAAACATTCACAGTATTCAGAAAACTGAATCATTGTTTAAGAAGGAAGCTAAACTTCCAGAAGGAGCTGGACCTAAATTATAATGTGAATGACCCAAAATAAGTGTATGTTAAACAAAGGAAGGTAGACGTGGTAGTACACACCTTTAATCCCAACCCTCAGGATGCAGAGGCAGGTGGATCTCATTGAGATGGGTGCCAGCCTGGTTTACACAGTGAGTTCCAGATCAGCTGGGGTTGTAGGGAGACTCTGTCTCAAAACAAACAAATGCAAAACAAAAACAAACAAACAAAAAATGGCCAAAAGAAGAATCATGAGTAAAACTGGAGGAGTTAATTTCATATGGTCTCTTGGCAACAGACAATTGCCAGGATGCAAATGATTAAATAGGCTATGCTAATCATGTAGGAAAGTTGTAGAGATTTATGGGTGGTGAGTTTGTAAAGGTTACATATGATTAGATAGTGACAGGGAGGAAAGGCATTCCTCTCATCTCTTGAGAACAGTAACTAGGGCATCAAGTCTATAAACTAAACTAAAAAAGAAGGACTAGCAAAAGAAAAAGGCATACAATTTTACTAACATCTTGTGTCCTTAGACTTTTATAGAAAACAAGCTAAACTCAAAGTGGTGCTTAGACTCCTATACCATTTTCACAAACGAAAGTGGGTTTCAGCTTTGGCAGATGACGTCATGGAAAGTGACTAAAGAATACACAGGGAGCTAAAGGAACCAGAGACATTTCGTTACACAGACTTTTCTCAATGTTGACTTCGTATCTAATGGTAAGTAAGGGTGTGTCCTTCATCTTCACGCAGTGTGACACCAAAAATAAATGCATGCTTGTTTTTAAGCAGTTAAGGGGAGGACAGAGAACTCTCCGAATCTGGTGATTCTCAACTGCACTCTCAAAATAATCCTTATTCAGAATAGTATAGATTTGCGTGGCATGTTCTGGCCATTTAAGGGTATTGAATGTTTAATTTCACATCTTGAACCCCAATTTATGTGTACACTAAGCCAGCCGTTAATTGATTTGAACACAAAGTCAACTCTGTTCTATTCTCTCCCAGTATCTCTCCTAGCTTTTGTTTAGTATTGACCAGCTTCTGTAGAACTATTTTCCTGATGGAAACATGGGGGACATAATTGCAAATTTGCTTGAGACAGTCTCAAACTACCACTTTTAACTTCCCAGTCGAATGACAAGCATCACTGCCTGTTTGATTCTCTAATTAATAATTAGTCGAGATGACTTGTAATTCAAAGACAGCAAAATGAGCATATATTGGAGTAGCCAGCATCCTGTGCGACACTGTATGTGGAAAGACAGATGAAATGAAAATATATTTGAGAACTGCACTTGACCAGAAATATTATTTGCTGAAAAATATCATCAAATCCAAGTTTCTCTTTTACCAGTTTTGAGAGTTATAAAGGGAGTTTTATCTCTATCCATTCCTTGAGCAATTATGATAGCTGTTATAATTACAAAGTCAGATAATACCAGCCTATTTGCAGACAAGACGAGATGAAATACCTTGACATCAGTTGCAGAAGCATCACATAATTCCATTAGTAGCATTTCGATTGCTATGGTACCATCTGGATATCTGTTAAGAAGCCCTCTTTTGCAGATTAATGTACTTCATCATACATTTAGTCCCGGCTGAAGAGTGAGCTAATGAGCACAATGCAACAGTAACTTGCTGCTGTTCTTCATCTGCAAGAATACATCAATGCTTCTCTCTTCCATGCATCCTGGAGAGATTCTTAAACCTAATGTTAACGTTTTAATTTCCATCTCTGAAAAATGTTTATGCGAAGCATAATTTCACCTTTCTTTAAGATGAACACTCTTAAAAGCCATAGTAGGGCAAAGAATTGGATTTTACCGTGAAAAGCAAAGCTCTGTCTGCAAGTTGAAGGGCTGTCTGAAGTGAACAGTATTAATCAGAAGGTGCATCTTCAAGGCAGCATTCAATTAAAAGAAACCAGGCAGCATCACTGAATACGGAGCGATATCTTTTTCAAATCTGAGCTTCCAATCTCACACCCTTAAATGTTTATTTGCATTTCAATTGCTTGAAAAACAGTAGGATATTAGTGAAATTCTCAGAAGGCAAACAATCAAAAGTCCCCATTTAAGACCCATAGTTAGCGATTCTCATCGCAGTCACGAACACTTCCTCTAATAGGATGCTTTCAGAGTTTTAGCTGTAATTTTCTGGCATGGTTATTAGGAGTTGTGTTTACCATGGCTTTAGGATGTTTGAGACAGAAGCTATGGTCTCCTTTTTCTATAATGGCCACGAAGGATTGTGCTCACAACACCATGAATTAACAATTAACCGTCCTTTATGTGTCTATCTTCCTTGAAAATGTATATCATACAAAAAATGAGCAATATTTTCATTAGATGAAAATTCCCTGGAATCCCACTTGACATAATCTTCACAAGTCTGTCTTAGAGCAAGATGTTTACAAACAAGGCATAAAAGCATCTCCTTAGACCTCTCCTTTCCCGAAGCCTGGAACAATATTTGGATGTTCTGCTCATATACATCCAAGCACTTTAGGTGCTCCTGCTCAGGTATCTGAATGCCAACAACTGAACCGGCTAATATCTGGAAACACTTTATTTTTCACTGTGAAAATCAATATGGAGCTTAGGCAAAAATATTACAGAAAACACACTCTCTTGTCGATTAATACCATAAATATCAAATTAGGTAGTGGAGATACACTTGTGGAAAAATTAATTACTTGGGAAAATCAAGTGTGAAGTAGGTTATCTGCGGAAAATTTTATTGTTTTAATACTTTTTCTTCTGGAATGTCCTATTGCCCTTATTTGATGAGCTATCATCAGATTGCTGTAATGAATAATTTATTGACATTTTCCCCTTCACTTTCGATAAGAGAAGAAAGGTATCAAGTGCAGAAAGGGATTTGGACAGCAGTATGCCAGTCAGTCAGGCGTTGGCTTAGTTCTCTACAGAAGCATATATGGCATGTATAAATGTCAGGGTGTTTGTAGATGCACATTTGATTCATTTACATGTGTTTATAAATGTGTATATCCATTGAGAGCTGAGGAAATTTAAAAATAAAATACAACAATATAGTCAGAGACCAAAATAATTTTTTTCCCTGAATTCAAAATGTCAGTGCTCCTGCACCTAAGTACTTTAAACAGTCACGAGACATAATAGCAAATTGGTTGTGCGCTCTCCCTTTAACAGATGCTGGTGTAAGCATTTTTTAATGCATTAATGAATTTCCTCTTTAGGACTATGCTATAAGGCCAACGTTATTATTATATTCCCAGTTTATAAATGGAAGGTGATGCACAGAAAGTTCATATAATTATTTTGAAGTTTCAGGGCAATTAGCTGGTGGAGTGAGGACTGAAATATAGGCAGTGAATGCCAAGTCTTTCTTTTAATTGCTATTTTATGTTGAGTCTTGGTTGGAAACAAGCTTGAAAAATGAGCTATTTTGGAGTAAGTAAGTGGTTAAGTTAAGAAAGTGTAATTGGCTTTGTATTTGCACCGAGAAATTTAACACCTCATTTTCTGCATTATTGCATTTTGGCATATTGGATGACTTCTTACTGAGTGTCTTGTGTTTTAGTAATAATCCCCCTGGAGTCCTCCACTTCTAGAGAACAAGTGCCACCTCCCGCCCCACAGTACTCCTTTGTAATGCCAGAGCCAGATGATAGAGCACCACATTGAGAGCAGGTACTCTAGTATTTGCATTATTCATAGAAATTGATGCATTTTAACTTCCTCATCTCATATTTTTTTTTCAAGTTTTCAGTGTTAAATTACATACTGTCACATTTTTCCTGCCTTATTGCTACAAGTGTAAAATTCCTAATTTATACATCATCTATTCTTATCCAAAACTTCTCCATTGTCAAAATAAAAATAAATAACTAAATAAATAAATCCATGGATTGCTATTTCAATCACTCATAATATAGCATGAAAAAATGGGTGTTGTCAGGTTGGTGGCCAGTCCACGTTTCACCTGTCCCCTGCTGTTATCTGGAGCTAACGTTATGGTTGCATTTTCTAGGTTTTTCTACTGGCTGTGGGGTAAATTTGTCATTGTTACATACAAAGATTGGAGAGTTTGAAGGTTTAAAAGGTCTGATGATTTGGGGTCGTGTACATTGAAAGTGGCCCTTGATGTGGTTCTACCTTTCTCCAGACAATTCAGGAGTCTGAGATTGGTTGGGAACATTTCCTCTCTTTGTCCTGATAGCCCTCCCCCTCAAATGGTTGTAACTCCCATTGCTTATGTCCTTTTTTTTTTTTATCATCATTGCTATCACATCCACTATTAGTTATCAGTGCTCAACTCATTTCTTCTTGTTTAAAACACTTAGGCCATGACAGCTTGTTAGTCTGGAGAGTTTCAGTGACAAACTTGACACACCTGGATGGAGGGAACCTCAGTTGAGGAACTGTCTCCATTGGATTGGCCTATGGCCATGTCTGTAGGGCATTTTCTTGATTGCTGAGTGACATAGGACAGTCCAGTCCACTGAGGGTGGTGCCCCGCTGTGGGCAGGTAGTACTGTGTTGTATAAGAAAGCAGGCCGAGCATGGGCCAGGGGAGCAAGCCTGTAAGCAGCATATCTTCATGGTCTGTACTCCAGGTTTCTGACCAGAGTTCCTGCCATGCCCTTCCTTTGATGATGGACTGTGAGCTGTAAGCCAAATATACCCTTTCCTCCTATTAATTTCCTTCCTTATATAATTATTTGTATACTATCAGCATCAAAGCTTCATTTTTCGTAAATGATAATATATGTTTTTATTTAGATGACCCCTCCCACCCTACTGCTTGTATTCACTCTCTAATAGCCATACATTATAAAATATAAAATGTGAACAAGATGATGAGAGTTTCGTAGTTCATATTTATTTACCACAAGTATGCTTTTGCTGGTTAAGGAAGACCCACATAAAAGATAAGTTTTCAGGCCAATTACAGCTCCAAAAAATATAGTCCCTTGAGGACGTGGCTTATGTCCTTGCATCATTCTGGGATTGGGAACCATTGAAAAGTGAAGGATGGCTTTTCACAACCCTGCCAATAAAAAAAAAACATTAGTGACTCCTTTCCCATTCAAAGCAGTGACTGAGAGGGCCATAGACAGCATGACTTTCATCAATGTGCCATAAGAAAAGAGTCCACAGGAAGGTTTCCATGCTGCCAGTATTGCTGATTACAGTTCAGCTTCTCATCTCTGTAGAATTTGCAAGATATTTTCTAAAACAATTTCTGATATAAAGAAATGTAAATGCATAGGTTCTATTTCCCTAGCTAAATGAACACATCATGATATCTTCCTTTCTCCCCACTTACTGAACTTGGTGTCTTGCACATCATAGGTTCTGAATATGTAGATAGATGCTAAAAATACGTGGTGGATAAACCTGTGCTGTGATCAGCCTTGCTGTTCACTCTTCTAGAAATGGTCTCATTCCAACTATCAAAGATGACTTCTGAATACTGTTGGACATCTTGCAGGGTACAAAAAGTCAAAATATAACACAACTCTTACAATGTTTCTAAAGTGTAGCTCAGGAAATAAAGTTAAAAAAATATATATATATATATATACTGAATTGTGTATAAAGTTAGGTACACTTAAAAATATTAGTCTGAATTGAAATCAGCAAGTTTTTATTAAGTGCTTTCATTTCCATACTACAGTGACCTGATAGTAAGTTTGAGGGCTAACCATGATTACTTCTTAGAACTTGAAAGTAAGTCCCTATTGCTGAAGACAGGACACACTTTGGACACACGATTTGGAACAATGAAGCTGAAACTGACAAGAAGTCTCCTCCCTGAAAATTAGCTCTCATAGTACTAGAGGGTATTATGTAAGCTGCTAATGGAGAAAAATCAATAAATGGTCCAAACCCAGCTTTAAAGCCTAATAACCACAACAATAACTGGCACAGCAAACTATGCTGGTGTAGTAGTAGCACTTTTATCTTCAAGGTAATCAACTCTTGTCTAGTTGGACTTAAAGTCCTCTCAATGGGAGGGAAGTTCTCAGTGGCTGTAAACATAGCCAAATACACATGGCCGGAGACGTCATAAATCCTAGAGAAAACCTATCTCTGTCATATCCTTAGACAAATGTAATTTCTTACTATGTGCTAAATGGGATCCTTATATTTACAGACAACTTTACCATTCACCATTCATCAAAGAAGCTTCTTTTTGCAACTGATATTACAGAGTTTTGCAACTGGTCAGTTACACACAGAGAATATATGTCTGAGAATATGTGCTCAGCCCTAACTGACACATCTACAGTGGAACCTCTACACCTAAGGCTAATGAAACATAGTGGAATAGGGGGCACTGAGAGTACCAATGCATCTCTGTCTCAACTCTCACCAGCGAAGGTTCTTCATGCAACAGAGTATGATGAACACAGAAGGCCACAATGACCAAGGTGCAGAAAATAAGTTACTACAGAGTGTGGGTCCCTGGACACGACTCCTATATTAAACTTCACCCACCCAAGTCTCAGTTACTATTTCAGAAGAGGGGGCAAAAAGATTGTAAGTGCCAGGGTTGGTGCATGACCATAAAGAAACAGTCTTCCAGGTCTCTGAGAACTTGCTCATATGATCTTGCAGCAATGGTGACAGCATGCACAAGACCCATGCAAAGTCAAGCAGACAAAAACCCAGCATAGAACTGGGGAAATGAGCAGCAGGAACCAACCTTAGCCAAGCAACTAATTGGTAACTCCTTATTCTGGCATTTAAGGACTTCTGTCTCTGGAACCCCACCCAACTGGTCAGGGGGAGTTGATCTTCTTTGAAGGAGTGACTCTAGATAAACTGACTAGACTCCGGTGGGTGAACTTTCTCCAAGGGACATCTGGGTACAAAAGCTTGACTCCATAGGCTTTAACATATATGACAGAATGCATGAATTCCGGTGGAGGGGGACTTTGGAGGGTGCCAATGGGTAAGGGAGTCTAAATATTGTTAAGATGGATTGTATGAAATGCAAAAATATTTGATAAAAATATACATTAAGAAAAAAATGTTTGAGGACTAAAATGACTGTTCAATGGTGCTCATAGGCGCAAGTCAGGGTCTAGCAGTGCATGTTATAAGCAGGGGACATGATCAAACAGTATGATTGAGTTCCAGGATGAAGCTGACTTCCTAGTTCTCTATTGAAATACTCATCCTTTTGTAGAACAACTTATTTCCTTTTAAAGTATTCTCACAACCTTGTTGGGACAAAGACAAACTCGGTACAAAACTGATCTCTTAAAACAATGAACATTGCTAGTTTCTTTTTGTTTGAGAGCTCTCCTAGGAAAGCATAGTTCTATTTTTTTTATTTATACCTGCATGAGCTAAAGTGTATTTATTTCCTACTTTGGATTGTAATCCAATACTATATCATCTATTTCACTGAAACCAATCATTGCATTTTGAACTGCGGCAGGTGTTTCAGCCGTTCCTGTGCCACATTCACAGAAGCCCATTATTTTGACTTTTTACTATTGTCATATTGTCATAGAAGATATTTGGGGTTTATATTGTATTTTCCCTGCTTTAGTCTTAGATTCAACTATTTTCCAAGATCCATGACTGAATATATTAGACAATACCATCCAGAGACTAAGGTCTGAGTGTTTTCCCTGACTGGGAAACAGAGAACCTGGCTGGTGATCAGCTGCCTGCATTTCTTCTTAGCAGACATGGACTCAAGTCAGGATCAAGAAGTGCCCAGGGGAATATTTCAGTGTAGTGACAATGTTGTTACTGGACACACTGAAAGATGAACTATGCCTCTGAACATGTAGAAAGTAGTCTCAACACCAAGTCAAACTAAATTCAACTATCATCTAAATTCCTTAACATGAACGTCTCCTTATGGGGATCAGTGGGCAGAACACCTGTGTTGCTGTCCATCTCAAGGATGCTGCAGTCCTCTATACATGCATTTCCCTAAAATGCTATAGACTCCTCATTCTGGCATTTAAGCACTCTGTCTCTGGAACCCCACTCAACTAACTGCATCTTTGATGGTTTGGGGCAACCTCTTAGGGGAGTTCCATATACCCCAGTTTTGGGGATGAGCCTTACCACATGTTTAGCAGGACAAAACAATAGTTTTATTGTTTTGGTGATTTAGTTACTTCTGAAGTAAAATATATGACTAATGCATGTGCTGATTCATAACTCTTAATTGTTTCTGTCCCTCACTCTATGTTAATGTATTAAGCTAAATGTGAAATCGTTGCCTCTGATGCTAACTCAATACTATTTACTTATTTCTTCATCTACTGTTTACTTATACAGTGGTATTAGAATTGTTAACCTGTATTCTTATGAGAAGCAACCATATCACCTGAAATACAATGTTTATATAAAATTCTTTTGTCTATTGGCTTACACTTTCCAGTAAGAACACCTTTGTTCCAAAGTTTCTTCTGTCATATGTTTTTGCTTGTTTTTTTTTTCAGTTTATTCCTTCAAATATATAGTTCACCAGGTTATCCAGTTATCCAGTGCTCTAGTACAAGACATAGTGCATTTATACTGAAGTGCTCTTTCATATGTCCTGTGTACACAGACCTCACTCATTCTAATCACCCATCCACAGAAAACATCTATTGGGTATGAGAATAGTAACATTCTAATGTCATTCTAAAATGATACTTCCATTATCTGTAAACAAGAATAAACATGCTATTAGGATATGCAGAATTCCTTATGACCATTCATAGTTTCTTTGGTCTCATCTGGTTTCTGTCATCGAGTGACTCAATTTCAAATAGTAACCATTCATGCACATTTTTCTCTCCCTCGTTGGAGCCTGAGTTTCTTTATAACAAATTCTTGATATTGCATTTGTGTGTCTCCAGAATCTTGGACAACTCCAGATATCTAGTAATGCCTTGATTACTGTTTGTTAGATGAAGAGCATACAAGTGGAAATCAGGTGCTTAATCTTGGAGGGCTGGTGAGCAGTCAGAGGTAACAGCAAAGGTAATGTTAAGGTCTCTGTGACTAAGAAAGAGAAGTTTTTGAAGGTGCTACTGCCAAATATGGATCACAGAAGGCAAAGGGTGACTCCACACAACACTTGTTGAAGTTCTGTTGTGACCTTTTACTAGACGAGAAAAAGGAAAGAAGAAAGCATGATGTTAGGATTTCTTACAAATTATTTTCAATTGCTCTCTTAAAAATGGAACCCATGTATACTATGTGATTTTTGATAATGGTTTTTGTGTAAAATATAGAGGAACATCAGAGATGATTTTTGTTTGGGAAGTAAGACCTATAAAGAAGAATGCTTTAATTCTCAGATTGATGAAATACATCTCATGGAATAAGATAATTCATCAGTAAAAAAAAACATTTACTGCTCTCGTAGAGGATCTGGGCTTAGTTTCCAGCACCCACAACATGATTCACAATAATATGTAACTCCAGTTCCAAGAATTCCAACCCCATTCTCTTGATTCCATGGATAAGAGGCATGCATATGACATACATACATACATGCAGGAAAAAAATTAATACACATAAAATAAAAACTATATCCTTAAAACAAAACAAATCAAGCCAATAAGAATTAATCTTGTGGGGCTGGAGAGATGGGTCAGGATTAAGAGCACTGACTGCTCTTTCAGAGGACTCGGGTTTGATTCCCAGCACCCACATGGCAGCTACAAACCATCCTTACCTCCAGTTCCAAGGGAATCCGACGGCCTCTTCTGACCTCTGTGGCATGGCACGTCACAGGTATAGTCACAAACATGCAGGAAATACAATTATGCACATAAAATAAAAATATTTTAAAAAAGAATTAATCTTGTTCAGATTGATTCTAAATAGAAAATAAGACAATGAAATAGGAACACGTGCATCTCTTCAGAAACAAGCTTAGGGAGGTAAATTCGTGATAGAGATGGAAACTGGGACAGTGCTTTTCCACGACATAGCTGCTGAAATCAACTTGACTCTCTGCTTTTTGGGATGACACTGAAACTTAAATCAATATTTAGACCAATTATTTTCTGTTCTTCTTTGAATGTAGGTCTCCTTCTCATATATCTCATATGGGGAAATGCTTCGAAACTGTCTTTGCTTAATCCAATTGTATGTTCACAAGATCCCAGCTTTTCAATGTGTAGAACAAAGGACTAAATCTGTTAATAAACTATTTTAAATCGTGGGTGCATTTAAGCAGTCCGTTCCTCAACATGATGAGAAGCTTAGAGATATCATTTGCAACAGAACTTAACAGGACCTTACAAATGATGATTTCAGACTGGGATATTCAGTGGGTTTTACAGAAAAACCCATTTTAGCTATCCTCCAGAGTGAGTGTGAGTGTGCTGTGCAAAAAAGGAATTTTTTCTAGCATTAAGAAACTGCATAGAACTGATCATAAATGTATGTGTGGGTCAGTGCCTATGTTAATGTAGGAGGAACATATAGGCTTAAAGTAGAATAAGGCCCTCAAAGACTTAGAATATCATTTGAAAGCTGAAGAAAATACAGACAATAAATATAACCTGGGGAAGAAACCTATAGAGGGATGATCTCATCTAAAGGGACCCATTGTGTGTATTACACTGCTAACTAATAAAGTGATTTCTAAAGGATTTCCTCTGTATTGACCTCTAAGATTGCAAAGTTTTTCCTGATTGTGGTTTTGACACTATTGTTCCCTAAGCTCACTCACTGCAATTCACTGTTATGGATTCTGGATAATGTTTAGATTAACAAAAATAAATGTGGTCTCAAAGCAGGTCAGGGCCTCTTTGTTGACCAGAAGAATTCAATTCTATTTTAAAAACTTGTCCAGATTTACAGGATATAGGGTGTTTGTGTATCCATGAACCTTACCTTGAAATTGCTCATCTGTTGTTTCCAAGAAATGCTCATTTTTAATAAGCTAGTCAAATATCTAAACTCTTTATCTAGCTGACAGCTTCACTCCATTTTTATAATATTACACAACAAATGCTCCCTTCTAGTGGGATTTACTAAGCGTATTTCGATTAAATACTCATTAATAAGCCTACACTATATGAGTGCAAGTGGATAAAAAGTGGTACGAGATGTTTTAAAGTATTTATCCTAAGATGTAAAATGAAAGAGATTTTTACAAAAACACATAGTAGAATTTCCCTTCTAATAACCACCTCTTTGAACTATTTTCATTTCCTCATATGTGGGAGGATTCTGTGTGTTGTATATCAAGGCACAAGTGTGTGTTGTGGGTTGTGTATTGAAGTCCTGGTAAATATAATTATGAATGCATCAAAGGCAATTAAGCCTGCGTGATTTTGATTAGGTATATTGTCAAACTGTATTAACAGCTGGCAGTGTGGGGGAAAATTCTCCAGCTACTTCGAATTTAATTTATTGCACAACGTTATTGCTATTCTCTGAAGCTGACAAATCATTTTGAATAAGGCATTATATTTCATTACATAAAATGCTATTCTTTTCTTTGTGCATAGTGTGCTTCAACTAACATTGCACACAATGACTAAGGCTGGCAGGCACATATGAATGGAGTTCTTTAAATATTCTCATTATTGTTTGCCAAAACACAGAGCACAGCCACATAGAGTGAACCTTCCCATGATTCCAGTGCCCAGGTATCACTCAGAAACCAGCTTCTGCTTCTGTGGCTCTGTGATTTCCTTCAGGCCATAGCAACACCTGTTCCTGGTCTAGGCAATTGCACAACCAGCAGGTAGAAGAACACTTAGCAGAGATGCTGGTTTAAAATAGGCACTTGATGCCTTGTTTGTAGGGCTAAGGTTGGAAACCCAGAGGGCAAACAGATTCTGACCTAGAATTGAACTTCAAAGTCGGTGTCTCAGTTTCACCAATGGCAGCTTGGCTGACTCTGCATGGATCTGTGATACTCTCCTGTCTGCCTGACAACAACCAGCTGTCTTTCTAACTGCATCTCTAAAACTCTCTTCCCCAGCCGCAGTTTGCTTCCCGCTCCTCTGCTGCCTGATGCACTGTGCTCTGCAATGCACTCAGCTCCTTGATGACACTCCGCTTTGTGAATGTCACTTATTCACTGATTCTACCCAGTCCAGGACACACTCGTCAGCACCGCAGTGCTCAGCTCCTGGGCTACACTAGTCTCCTGAGCATGTGCTACTTCTGATCACACTCAGCTCCCCAAATATGCCCATCTCCACACATGCCCTCCTCCCTAACTATGCCTCCTGCCTGTACCACTTTACACCCTCATCCATTGTACCACCTTGCACCCTCACTGCACTATGGTCCGTGACCACAGTAGGTCTCTCAACTACACTACACTCCCAAAGTGCACCCTGCTCCCTGACTATATTCTGTTTCACCACCTGTCTGACTGCATCCAGCCTCCTAACTATTGTCTGTTTCATGACAAACTTTAGCTGTGACTTCTCCCTGTCCTTAAATACACCTATCTCCCGCTCCTTGATGAAACTCTGACCCCTACCAATTCCATTCCTCCTAAGTACAGCCCTCCGTGCTTAGCCACACTCTTCTCTTTTAACTCCCTTATATCCTCCTGGTTGTTGCCCAGGTACATAGTGTTTCTCCTTGCACTTTGCTGAGCCGTGAGTACACTCATGTTCTGACTAGGCCAACAGCTCCCTTCCTGATTTTCCTACACCTAGCCTACATTCTTGGCTCTCTCCACTGACCTCACACTTAAAATGACTCTCAAGCTCCCTTTTCTTGGACCACAACTAATACTATTATAGTACTCACTGTCTCTGGAGGATTCCTGTGTAGATATGAAGCATTTGGAGCTATGGTCCATAAAGGTTCTGTGGCAAGTGCTCATACAAGTTGTTAGGGGATAGCAATCATAGAATAGAGGGAACGAATGTGTGAGGTTGTGATTCTGGACTCTTATAAAGTCAGCCAGTGGCCTGTACTCAGATAAGTGATACTGATCTGGAATATTTTTTAAACTTTAGTAGGAACTTAGTCCATCTTACCACCATTTTTACCACCACAACTGAAGTTTTACATTTTCTTAGACAGAAGATTGGTAAACTATATAGATTAAGACAGAAAGAAATGGATTTGCACATAATCATCTAATAAATTCCCTTCACTTTTCAGATAAGGAAACTTAAACTACAGGTATTTCTCCAGTCTATCTACCTGTATCCATGAAGAATTTAACTGAGGGTTATAGTAAAAACAGATAACAAAAGAGAGAGTAGGATTGGAGGGAGCTGTGTTGGAGAGGTTTAGGGGGCATTGTAGATGCAAAGTGGGGAGTGAACATGATCAAGATACTTTGCACACTGGTATGAAAATTTCATAAAATATAAAAAATAAAAATAAAGGAATTTAAGTAAATTTGTTTTTCTACATTCTTGGTAAAAGAAAAAAACCTTGTAACATCCAACAGTCAGTACACTGCTTTCCTTGTAAGTGCGCAGTGACCACATGTGTAAGATCACTGTGAAGCTGAAGCAAGGCTGGGATGCCTTGTTGTGCCTTCTGACCCACAGTCATCCATGCAATTCCACTGTTCATTAAGTCCCTATCAGAACTGCTTAGACACCACATGTAAAACCACAAGTTGCCCAATGTTTCATGTGAATGCATGTCCTTTAGGACACAAGGTACTGATGATCAGAACAAAAAGTGACAACAAATATATAGCATTTGAGGTACAGGGACAAACTCTATGCTTCTGGGGGAGGGGGTTCACACAGTCGTCCTCTGATCTCCACACCCATACCTGTGCATACGTGGACATACAAACAATAAAACAATCAAAAAATAAATTGATATAAAAAGTTAAAACAAAGCCTCCAACTCCACTATTTATTTATAATAGTTCTAAGAAGCTTATTGGACTTTTGTACCTCTAACATTGACTACTACTGGTATGGAAACTGGGCCTGAGTACACAGTAAGCACTTATGATGACAGCAGTCTAAGTCCTTTGGCATGTTCGTACTTCTCACATGATGTTAGACATAAATGTGGTATTTCTTTAATAATGACTCCTGGAAATTTCTAGGTAGTTTGTATTTCCAGTGTTTTCTATGAAATTGACTTCTACATGGTGACCATGGAACTCTCGGGGAGCAGATAGCATTAGCTCCAATATATAGATGAGGAATTTGAAACTTCATTAATTTAGGTAGTTTTCACTAGCCCATCCAATTCTTCAGTAGTGAAATTTTGTGCTACTCTAAAGCAAAAACAGTTCCTCGGAGAACCAGCTATCCAAGTCAGCCTAATGGATTTTGGTGGAAGAACATTTCTCAAAATATAGTTTCTGGGCCATCGACAACTCAACCCAAAATGTCTAATCAATTCAAACATGTACAGATATTCTTGCAAGTCAGCTGGCACGAAGTCTCTCAATTTCAAAAGCATGCTTTTTTTTAACTCTTTGATGTCAGAAAGACCTTTACACACGTCATACCCCTATATTTGACAATTTGAAATCCAAAATTCTCACGACCTTGACAGATGGCATTGTGAGGTCTGGCCCTCGCTTGCCACTTGTAGCTTCCTGTGAACTCCTACCTACTTTGTCCTCTGTCTATCCAAGCTGGCAGTTTTTCTGTTTCTCCAGCCTCCCAAATTCTCTGCTGTTCCTGGATCTTCGAGGTACATTCCTCTTGCTTAAAATCAAACTGCAATTCCCTTGCTGATGGTATTAATGTTTAGGTTCCAGCCTGTACATCATTTCATGAAGAAGGCATTTTGCATCCCCTAGGACTATACAGTTAAGTGTTCTGTTTCCATGATCTCATAGCACCAACTGTTACAATGATTTAGGCTAATTTAAAACTATTTCTTTAGGGCTTTTGTCAGTAAAGTATGAGTTCCATGGAGGCAAAGGCCATGTCTTCTTTGTTCCCAGCTTTTTCCTCATGACTAGCACATACTCACTTTATGCTTGGTGGACTAAATTACAGCCCTGTTCAGGTGTCTGTAACTGATGCCACATCTTCCGAGAGAATTCCTTTAACAGTGAGCACAGAGCATAACAGCTCTGAACACCTACAAGACTGTTTTCGGAAACCCAAGAGAAGCAACGCGCTTAGTGCTTTCTCCAGCTTAATTAGACCAGCATAAATTTCCCTTTTTATCTTCATAGTGTACTTCTGTAAAAAAGTATAAGAATTTGACTGGTTGAAATCAATTGAGATGGTTAAATAATCACTACCATCCATGGGAATTACTGAAAATAATATAAGAAAAATACCAGAAAAGGACACGACGTTTTCTGATCTAAGAATCATAGAACAGCCATTCTGACTATAGGCCTCCTGAGCACAGTGGGTAGAGTAGTGCACTGCACAAGTAAAGGAGCACATACACAGATATTTGTAGGTAGAGCCCCAGTGGGTTTTTAAAGATCTTGTTCTGTAAATTCCACAGGGAGCTGAGTGCATTCTCTCCTTGAACAAAATTGGAGTGAGTTAGCAGAGGAAGAAGAGGGACAGTGGATTCCAGGCAAGTAGCAATGTCCTGCACTTTTAACGATACATGCCATTCTAGGCTTTAGCCTCAGCTTTCTGGCAGGCAACAGATCCGACGCTGAGACGGAGCCAACTATTTTCTGGCTGTTTCCTAAGTATTTAAAGTAAATGTGGGTCTGTCATGTAACCAGCATGCAACTTCAAAACATTTATTTTTATGGCATTAATGGATGGACAGAGAAGTAAAAGGCAACCTGAGGATAAAACAAGCAAAGACCCTCCATTTGAGTAAAATGGCTGAAAAAGATCATAAAATAAGAGTATCATGAAGAATCCGTGGTTAGGCTACAAGATTAACAGTTAAATTTGAAAACAGTGAAGAAATATCTAGGTGTGGGTGGAGGAGAAGGAGCATGTTTTAGATGTTTGCCCAGTAATTATTATGCATAGTATTAGACTACTTTATTACAACAGAACCTGCAGAGTCTGGGTTCACCGAATAGCAACATCTAATTATATCAACAGGGATTTCACTATATTTTACAAAGTAGGTCTGTTCATGAAAGGTTTTTGTACCGTACTTGAGATTAACATTCCTATAAGAGGTACATGCACATTTCCTTTCATCACAGACCTGAGATCTAACAAGGCACCCAGAAGGAATGAATTTATAACCTTCTGTTTTATCAGGATGATTTAATCGTGCTTATTTTCCAGAGAGAAAAGGTCTCCAGTATAAATGGCAAGTTAAATTCTGTCTTATCTAACAATGATTTCAACTAACTAGAACTTTTCTAATAAGTTGTCTATTTTGAAGCAATTATTAGAATTATCCCCACTAAATTATGTGATTCCAGGTGCTTATGATGAAATAGGGAAATAAAAGTTAAATGAACAGCTCCTTGGTTCCTTTAAACTAACTCTTCTTCAGGTTTTTGAATGACTTTTCCTCTTCCTTCTTTTTAGCATATTTTCTAGGATGTAACCAAAATAGGACCTTGGGATTCAAGGCAAATTATTCAGCATTTCCAAGATTCCATTTCTCCATCTGCCACATTCAGATAAAAGGTGACTTGAAAGGATTATACCTAGGAGGCATTATCTGGCTGGCTCTACCATGAACTATGTGGTCAGCTGAGTTACTTTCTCAATCCCTCTCCCCTCTACCCTCTACCTCCACTTCTTTCCTTCCTTCACTTGTAGATTCAAAGTATGGTGTTATTGCTCCAAACTGTGGTAGATCCTGCTGGCTCTTTCTGTCTTTGAAGCCCTCTGTTGTCTCTCTTTTCTAGGTGTATTTCTTTTTTTAATATTTTATTATTTTTATTTTATGTGTATGAGTGTATTGCCTGCATGTATGTGAGTGTACCCGTGTCGTGCAATGCTGTGGAGGTCAGAAGAGGGCTTCAGATTCCCCTGGAACTGGAGTTAAGGACTGTTCATAGATGCCATGTGGGTGCTGGGAACCAAACCCACGTCCTCTGCAAGAGCAGTCAGTGCTCTTAACCGCTGAGCCATCTCTCCAGCCCCCAGTTGTATTTCTTAAAACAACATTTTAATTATAATTATTTATTTGGTGTATGTGTGTGTGTCTGTGTCTGTGTGTACGCATACCATAGCACACATGTTGGAGCTTAGTAGACAGCTTGAGGAAGTCAGTTCCCTTCTTCCATCATGTGGGTCTCAGAGATTGAACTTGTCTTCAGGTTTGGCAGCAAACACATTTACCCAAGTAAGCTTTCTTGCTGATCCTACACAGTTGTATCTTGAAGGCTATCCATTGTAACTGTGACCAAACTGTTAAATGTGATTATATCTTAAGGATAACCCTCACATCAGAATCAACAGTTTCACAAATGTTAGATTTCTAAGAATATATTAGAACAAATTCAGCAAGAACTGTTTTGCTGGCAGGGAGTCAAAGAAATCTCAGAAGGACATTGGGTGTCAGGTTCATGCTGACTGGGTCAGTGTTACTCATACTGTGGTATAATCAAGGAAGGGGTACATTTCCTGCACAGTTAACGAGTCTGTGATTGTTCTAAATGGGAAGTATGCAGTTGTCTTCCCCAAAGAGATAGAGAATATCAAGACTTAGAATTATCTAACATCTCCTCAGCTAGGCTTATAGGATTTAAAGCAGAGCACTATCACTCACTGGATCTCAGGAGGACAAGCTCATTGGAAATATAACTTCTGTTCACCTAATGCCCTTTTTTTCCATGTGAGTCTCATTGACTGATTTCTTGAAGTAAGACTTATACATTTCACGCAAGAAAACCAAAAATTTGACACACACACACACACACACACACACACACACACACACACACACACACACACACACACACACACACACACACTCTCATGCTTTTGATTTTTTTTAGGCGAGAAAATTTCCATTATCAAATTCTGTTGTGTTTTCCATTTAACACTTGTTTCCTTCATGAAGCAAAATAATTTTATTTGAGTATATCCATTTAGTCAATCAGTAAATAATCATAAAATGTCTTTGATGCTTCGGCACAAGGATACATAATAAAGTGGTGAGGAAATTCAACACATTCTTTGCTCTTCATAAAGCATGCTGCCTCGCAATATTTATGAGCACTAAAGAAGTTACTACATAAAGGTTGCCTATTTTGCCTGTGCAGCTGAATGCTAGGTTAAATCTTTGTAACATTAATACGACTTTCTGATGAGAGTCATTATCCACTAGGGAAACGGTTATGTCTCGGATTGGGTCAATGATGTTTTTGGAGCTCCAGTGATTGGTTCAGCATGTGACTCAAAGTGGCCCAGGGCACTCCTCCTCCCACTTTTTAAAATCTAGCATGGGAAACAGTCTAGAACTTTCTGTCCTTCATTGTGTTTACCATGAAAACAGCTCATTTGAAGAAATAATAAAGGCCAAGCCAAAGGAGGCATTAGCAGAGCAAAGAATGCAATCCTGACAGTTTGATCCTTGCTTCCAGAACTGAAGGACCCTGGCCGTTACCAGGCTTCTGTAATGTATGTTTAGATTTGGAACATGCACAGACATTGCACACCATATGTATTTTCACACTGTATTATCTCGTTGAAATTAGAATTCTGCTGCTTGCAATTGAGAATTTTCTTATTAATGGAAAAGTTGAAATTCATTATTGTACATGGTGGTATTTGTTTTAAAGGAAATAAATGATCCAGGAGAGCATAAAACAGCAGGAGACATCTCATATAAAGGGGAAGAGAAAGGAACCATAAGGAAATGCACTTAAATGAAAATCAGTAAGACAAGACTGCATGCAAGGCTCTCAGATCTTAACATAAGCCATATCACCCGTTAAGAAAACAGGGAATTGCACTGCCTGAATACAGTTTGCAAGCACAAACATCTACCTAGTATCTAAGGCATTCCTACAGAGACTGACAGATCCAGAAAAGAATTACTTTTAAAGTCTAGAAGACAAAGGGGGCAAAAGCAGGTAACAGAGTAGACAGCATTTGCCATGTTTAGAAATCCTTTTAGTGCATGCAGATTCTTCTCTTTGAATTTTAAGGGACTGTGACCGCATTTGTACACCAGAGGGAAAAAGACATTAGTGGTAATTTAATGGCAGTGGATATATCTAGAAAGAAAAATAAACATTAACCAGGAGCATTGGGTAAAATTTCAAGATAAAATCATAAACCCATGCCTACTTATTATATTTTCTGGCCTAGCAAATGTCATCATACCTTATAAAAACATGACTTCACATAAGGGCACCAGTGATTTTAAAAAAATAATTTACTGGCAACTTGCAGAAAAGAAGATTTAAAAAATTATGGGAATTTTATTTCATTAGAAGGTGTAGCGATGTGCGTCATTTAAGGCACAGGAAATCTTGCTCATTCAGGCTCAGCCAGAAGCCATCAGTGGGAGATGACTGATGACCTCAGCCTCAAGCCTAGCTGCATGTTAAATTAAGGAGCCCTCCAATTATTACTGTTATCCATATTCCTAACAGAGCTTATTAACTGCATATTTCTATGTTCAATGTCTATATTTAGCACTGTAATATTCTTTATTAACCATTTCTTTTAGTTTAGTAGATGAACATGTCACCAAACAATAGTTGTTAGGATCCTTCCAGTCCATTCTCTTCTATTATTTATGAAGTGAATTTTTACAGTCACTTAAGGGGTAGGAGAATCAAGAAAGCAGACGTTTGGCTAGGGCAGAAAGAAATGAAATTTAATAAAAAATAGAGCAAACCTGCTGCTTAAATGAAGGAAGCTTGCTTCCTTTGAAGTCTTATGAATATTGCTTTGTACTGTTAATTCAAAACACTCATTAGCATTCAAAAGCTTTAATTAGATGTTTATTCCTTTGTGCTGAGTGCCACATCCATTTCAGATTTTGTAGGTCATGACCTCTGAATCACTTGTATTTGAAGGCATTCGTCTTTGAGTGGTCTACAAGTTTCCTTTTTACAAAAATGCTTTATTGACATGAGAATGCCATTCAATGTGTATTTCCATATTCAGACCCCTCCCCTCTCTACCACCACCTTCTGCCACCCTCCCCTGGACTTTTATGTTCTCTATTATTATTTGTCATTTTTAAAGAACTTCTCAGTCTAATCTCTTTCCTAAATGCTCTTGAGTATGGGTCAATTAACTGCAGGGTGGAGCGATGGCTCAGTGGTAAAGAACACTTGTTGCCCTTGAAGAGAACCTGAGTTTGAGCCCCAGCACCTACATTGGGCATCTCACAACTCCCCGAAACTTCAACTCCAGGGGGTCTTCAAGTCTCTTAATCCTCTGTCCCTTGTCTACTGCTTCAGGCTGAGCCTTGCCAGTCTGTTCACCAACCATTCTCCTGCCACGCTGACTTATGCTCAGGTTCTCAAATACCAACAAGACCTTTCTGTCTCAAGGGCTTTCCCTTTCCTTAACTCCTGCCCTTTCTTCCAAACTAGCAATCTTTATTAAGAAGCTGTCTTTGATTTCACCAGGCAAGGTAGGTGTTGCCCTATATATAATCTATGGCCACACGCAGCTTGCTTCTAAAGCAGCCTCTGTACTATAACTGGACATTTTATTTGTAAATTCTCTGCCTGTGGAGCATATAAGAAACATTCAGTGAAATTCATTGAATAACTAGAATAATAAATGATACTCGTATGAAAAGTTCTGTGCTAGAAAATAATCACTTCATTACTTAGTAAAACTACAAAAACACTTCTAATATGCCAGGCATAAAATTACATTAACCCTCTCCTCATAACTTCTCACTTAAGTTTTATCGAGTCAGATAATTGTACCGTATTTCTTTTTCTGTGTTATGTTGACCTCTTTTAAAAGCCCTGCTTGTCATAAAGCCTTTGATGTTAATAACACTAAATTCTATTGAGTTTACTTTTTATCTGACCTGAGCAATCCGTACTTATTTAATAAAAGTTTTTTTTACAAAAAATGGAACCATAAAATAGTAATAGACTCAGAGCTGGTGATGCTGTTGTAGATGAACTGAAGAAATTTCATTCATTAATTTATTTATTTTTATTTTATGTGTATGTTTTGCCTGCATGTATGGAAGTGCACCCATGTCATGTAATGCCTTCAGAGGCCAGAAGAGAATGCCAGATTCCACTAGAATTGGAGATATAGATAGTTGTTAGTCATCATGTGGCTGTTGGGAACTGAAACTATGTCCTCTGAAAGAGCAGTCACTTCTCTTAACTGCTGAGCCATCTCTCCAGCCCCTGAAAAATTTATTTTGAAAAATGTCAGCACACGCTGTTCTTCTCAGTTAATTGTCTAAGGCATAGATTATTCAGCCCTGATTTTGCTTGGAATCCTTTATCAACATTTGGAGGAAATCTAGCAGTTCTTTAGTCTGGTTAGAATGTTCACCTTTCACTTTGATTTTCAGGCCCATAGTCCTATCAAAGCTTGGCTTACACCAGTGGTGTAGAACAAACAGGGAATCACTAGGCATGGGAGACATAGGTAGGAGAACTTGACTTCATCTTCTCTTTCCGGGCTGATTTTCTATTTAAAACTATATGCAAATAATTATTAAAAATATATGTCGAGTGTAGTGGCATACACCTTTAATCTTAGCACACAGGGGGCAGAGGCAGGCAGATCTCTGTGAGTTCACGGCCACCCTGGTCTATATAGTGAGTCCCAGAGCAGCCACACTGCAGGGAGACCCTGTCTCAAAAAGTCCTCCCCTCAAATATTAAAAATGTGTTATTTTTATAAGCATATTTTCTATTTCTTTTTTCTATGTTAAATTTTTATTTTAAAAATTTTTATTTAGCTTTTGTACATTTCTCAACAGTTCTCAATCAAATTTAGACCCACCTCCCCCATCCATGTCCCCCACTCCCCAACTGGACCGCATGTATTCCACTATAAATGTTAAATCCCATCCAGTCAAATGTTTGTACCCAGGTGTCATTCAGTGCAAATTTATCCACTGGAGTCTAGTCAGCCTATGTAGAGATCGTTGGTAAGGTCTGCTCTCATCACTCACTAGTGATCAGTCTCCAATAGTTCCCAGACTATGGCGAGCCTGCCACCCACTTCCCTCACTCCACACTGGGCCTTTGTCTGATTGAATTGGCATGGGTCCTGTGCTTGATGCCACCATTACCATAAGTGCATATGTGCAAATTTTCAGTGGCCTGAAAGCCACTGCTTCCCTATGTTCATGAACCAACCATGTTTCTTACAGTATTTCCATCCCCTCTACTGCAATGGTCCATGATTTGTGGGTGGGAGAGGTTTGGTGTAGGAGTCTGATTCAGTGACACACACTCTGTAGGCTCTTACTCTTTAAAAGTTGGCAGGTTGTAGCCTTTCGGGTGTGTCACACTCTGTTGTATAAGGACACTTCGCTGGTGAGAGCTGAGGGACCCACTAGTTTTCTCTTCAGCCCCCCATTCCGATATGTTCCATGAGTCTTAGGTGTAGTGGTTCTGCTGTAGATATGTCACCTAGGACTGAGAATTTCTCAGACATAAATTTTCTGTGTCTGACCAGTTATGGGGTTCTGCAGTAATCTCCATCTGTTGCAAAAAGAAACTTCTTTGATGAGTGATTTACGGTATACTCTGTAATATATAAGGATCCATATTTAGCATATGGCAAGAAATTTCATTTGCCTAGAGATATGCCAGAGATACGGTTTTCTCTAGGGTCTGTGACCTCTTGAACCATGTATATTTGGCTGTGTTTACACTGCCACTCAGGAGTTCACTTCCTTTGAAAGGGCTATAAGTCCAATTAGATAGCTGTTGAATCCCCCCAGATATATCAGTCCACTACTGTACCAGTAGAGGTAGTTTGCTCTGCTGGTCATTATGGCTATTAGGATTTAGGGTTGGGTTGGACCCATTCATTGATTTTTCTCCCTTAGCAGCTTGCATAGTATCCTCCAGAATTATGAGAGCTAAAGTTTGGGTAGAAGGCTTCCAGGTCAGTTCCTGCTCCATTGCTCCAAGTCCTATGTCAGAAATATGTCCTGTCTTCAGCAGTAGGGTCCTCTCTTCCAGTTCTGGGAGATAGTAAAAAACTCTGGCAATAACCTGTGTTATTTTGGGAGTCTCTTGGATTACTATAACCAACCACTCCAAGGGAGGTTTCTCCTGTCTGGCACTGTGTTCCTTGCCTTTCAGCCCCCAGGTATACATATACACTAATGTTCAGGCACAGTATTTGTATTTCTCAGGGAGTTTTGAAGGCAACACATTTCCCTCTGGCTTCCCTAGATCCTCAAGATCTATTCGTCTCTACTCTCCCCCTCATCTGACCTCCTCCTCCCTCCTGAGTCCAATAATCCCTCCCTCCCTCCCTGCCAATAACACCCACCTCCTGTCATCCCCCCCTCCCCTGAGGTCTCTCCTCCTTCACTGTGGCCCCCTGCATGTCCCTCCCTTCTCCCCTCCCAGGCACACACTCCCACTTTCCCAAACTTCCCTAGGTAACATCTGTTCCCTACTATCCACCGCTTTCAAGTTCTTTCTTCCTTTTACCTCTGTGTTTCCTTTCCATTTCCTGCCTGTGGTGTTACATCAGTACACACACACACACACACACACACACACACACACACACACACACATATGTATGTATATATATTCCTATGGATCCAGGTCCTATGGATTGTAGTATTTGATACTACAATCCTCAAATGTGGGTGAACATACATTGCTTGCTTTTCTGTGTTTATCTTACTTCACTTAGTATAACAGTCTCTAGATCCATCCATTTACCTGCAAATTTCCTAATTTCATCTTTTCTTACTGCTGATAACTCCATTGTGTAAACGTACCACATTTTCATTATCCGTCATCAGTTAAGGGTCATTTAGGTTGTTTCTGTTTCTTAGCTATGGTGAAGAGAGCAGCAGCAAACATGGGTGAAATTAAAAAATATGCTTACAGAATGAAAGACTTTTCCTACTACACATCCAATGGGGAATTAAAATCTAGAATCTATGAAGAAGTCCAAAAATAAAACACCTCCAGAAAATTTCCAGTCAATAAATTGGCTAATGAACTGAATATGCATTTTTCAAAGGAAGAAAGACAAGTTGTCATTATGTATTTGGAAATGTACTCAGTGTTCTCAAACACTAGGTAAATGCAAATTAAAATTGCATTGAGATCCATGGTACCTCAGTCAGAGGACTATCCTTAAGAAAACAAAGCACAACAAATAAACTACTCATTTTATAGAAAAACAGCACATTTATGTTTCTTGGTATAGACTCCTATACTAATTAGTTTTGTGTGTGTGTGTGTTTGTGTGTGTGTGTGTGTGTGTGTGTGTAGCTGTATGTGTGTGTACACATATGTGTATGTGCAGTTGTGTGTGGTGGCTCAGAAGTCTTGCCTCCGTGCTTCATCCACCTCGATTTTCATGACAGTCTCTCCCTTAGCCTGAAATGTTCTGATTAGGTGAGGCTGACCAGCCAGTGAAACCCAGGGCTCTGCCTGTTTTCATCCCCCCAGCACTGGTTTACAAGTGGACAACACCACATCTGGTTTTGTGACATGGGTTCTTCTGTTTGTTTGATAAGCACCTGCTGACTGAGCTAGACCACTACAGCCTCAATTTTTCTTTGGCTGTACTTGACAGAAGTAGCTTAGAGAATTGAGGGCTTACTCTCATTCATGTTAAACAGGTAACAGTCCCTAAAGGCTGGAAGGCATGGTGGCTCTATGTCAGTGAGAGGCTCTGGCTGCTGGTAACGCTCAAGAAGCAGAAATATCAGGTTGGATTGGAATGTATCCATAACTTATAAGGTTCAGCCTGCCGTGGACCACTTCCTCCAGGTGAGCTCAAACTACTAGAGTTTCCACAACTTCCCAAAATAGCACCATTAGCTGGGGACCAATCTTAGAACACTTGAGCCTGTGGGGACACTTTATATATAAAGTACAATATAATTTACAAAATAATCTTTCACAGTAATTAGATCATTTTTACCCTGGTGTTTTTTTTTTCCATTTTTGAAATGCTACTTGTTTTTTATTTGAAGTTGTTAAAATTTGAACCAGTTTGAATGTCTGTACAAATCGTTGCTTAATATAATCATACTTATGAATGCATAGTAATCACAAATAAGTAAACAAAACTCTCCTAAATCTCTGTCTTGTGGAGTGCTCAGGATCAAACCCAGACTTCACATGAGTAGGTACTCTACCACTGATCTGCGTCCCCACCTTTGTTCTTCCTTTCTCATTCTACTGTAGCTTCTTGGGAGTTTATTTGAGTCACTTTTCACTTATAAAAATGACAGATTTTTGCTAGGCACTTATAAGGTTAGAATCTTGTGAAATGTGATAAAATACCACCTATCACTAGCGTAAAATCTGTTGGGCAATTTTGATAAGGATGAATCAAGTGTATTAGCATATTAGAATAAAGTTCATTTTTCTTCTCTAGGTGACAGAAATTGGATATACAAGTTGTAGAGAATTTGTTCTTTACTTGTTTTAAGACTCTGAAAGGCATTTAAACTCTTTGGGCAGTGGTTTTCTTATCTATGGGAAAAATAAAATCATGCAGATTGCATTTGAACATTATTTATAATATATGAATCCCTTAAATAATGCTTAGACTACAGGCCATATATAAAGTAGCTATTATCATTACTAGAATCTTAAAGCAATTTCTATTAAACATCTGCTATTTCAGTGCCTGCATTATAATTAGTGATTTCTAAGAAATGTTCCTCAGTAATACCAGAAATCCCAAAACAGAGCTTTAGAAAGTTGTTAGCTGGGACTTTCTCTTTCTCTCTCTCTCTCTCTCTCTCTGTGTGTGTGTGTGTGTGTGTGTGTGTGTGTGTGTGTGTGTGTGAAGTATGTGTTTGTGAGCATGCACATGCAGCTCAGCACCTGTGTGGAAGTGAGATGACAACCTTGGGTGTCGGTCCTCACTGTCCACCTTGTTAAAGACAGGGCCTCTTGCTGTTTTGATGCTAAATCCACCAGGCTAGCTGGCCTGTGACTTTCCCAGGATTCTGCTGCATCTACCTCTTATCTTGCTGTAGGAGTTCTGGGATTACAAATCACTAAAATGGCTTCAAAGTAGCTGAGCTACCATTCCGGCCTTTATAGGGATTCAAGAATTCAAAACAGGTCCTCACATTTGTCTGACAAGCACTTTACCCACTGAACAATCTCCCCAAACCTTCAAGCTTTGAATTTTCAGGAAACATTTTGTGTGATGTTTCTGCACATATCTAGCATTAGTCACTGTGGGATATGACTCAGTTTTACTAAGATGAATAGAGCATATATGGTCAAAAGACAGTTGTGCTGCCTGAACCATCTACTTTTATGAGAGCATGCCAATAATTTTATACAGCCTCAGAATGTTCTGGTTAGCATGGCCATTTCAGGATAGTTTCCTGAATGTGATGTATGCTTTTAAAAATATTTTATTTATTATTTTAATTTTTGTGCATAAGTATTTTTCCTGCATGTATGTAAATGTGCCCATGTCAGACAATGCGCCCAGAGACCAGATGAGGGTGTCAGGGATCTCCTAGAACTGGACTCACTAACAGTCGTTAGCCATCAGGTTGGTGCAGGGAATCGAACCCAGGACCTTTGCAAGGCCAGCCTGTGTTCTTGATTGCTGAGCCATCTCTCTAGTCCTGTGATGTATGTTTTTAACCTATATACTGTACAACTGTTCCCAGTGCTATAACTAAAACACAAACTCCTGACATGATGTCTGCTAAATATTCCAGACTTCTCTTTGTGAGTCTAAGAAGGCATCGATTTAACAGAGGTGTCATTTGGAATAGTTAATTTCTATCTATCTGTGGCACTGAAGTGTTTGTTGCCTCATTGGGAGGGAGGAACTCAGTTGTGAGAACTGCACAGAATCACCCAACATTTTATAGACCTTTCTGTAATGAAATCTAGAAAGCAATTATCCATTAGCACATCTACACTAGCGCTGGGAAAAAATAAACAGTTAAGATTAATGAAACTGTAAGCATTGATTAATCATTCCTTTTGGAGTCATATTTGATCTTAATAACCAGGAATAAATCTACCATCACCCAATTTAATAAGGGGCTCCTCTTGTGCTGCCTTGATTAGTGTTATTAATTTTTGCACCTGTACTTGTTCCTATCAGCTAACTTCAGATTCAATGGCAGATCCCTCAGAGACAATTGCATGCTGAAGGGCTCAGCAACATGTACAATTAGCCCATTATCTGAACACTGCCGTGCACCTATCATATGTTAATACAAAGGGTTTTGGACGCTTCTCTCCTAATGCTCATCAAGCTTTAAAGGTTAGCAGGGAGTTCAGGAAGTTGCTAACACCATCCCTTTCTCTCCAATTAACTTCAGTTTTAAGATGTCCAAAGGGATGTAGAGTATTAATTTTAAAGGTATTCTAAGTGAAATGGGGTTTTATGAAGCCAAGCTCATCCTGACCTATTTCTAGCCAGCTAGAATAATCCAGGAGGTTAAGCAGGCCAGCTTTTGGTCACCACAGGATATTAGTACTGACTTTCTAACAGAAATGTTTTCATCGAAAAGTACTTTTTGAGGTTAGCACAAAGACTTCAATTAAGCAGATCATCGTTGAACACTTACATATTAGTCTTCTCTTTTGTGCATGAATAACCCTCAAAACCCAGAGTGAATTATTTGCCTAAAGTTATAAATAGAACCACACAGTTCCAGTTCTCAATAAGCAGACATGCTAAAACCTGTGTTTGCCTTTCTAATACTTTGTTAAGCCATAGAAGGATGTTTTTCGGGTACTCCTAGGGTATAGAATGTTAGAGAAAACCCTTTGTTTTCTGTGGCATTCTCCTTGGGATTTATACAGATTTACCATCAGATTTTGATGTTTTATTAGAGTAATGAAACTGAGATTCCCTTGTAATTCCTTTACTTCTACAAAATTCTCAGGTTTCTTTTGAAACTATTTTTGACCCACTAATAACCCTTGCTGCTATGACTTTTAGGACTATATATATTCTAAAAATTGGTTTATCATTAATTTTATATAATCATATATTTTGTGTATTTTATGCTAACATCTTGTCAAAGTAATCCAATAAGAAAATGAAAGCTAAATGAGGCAGAGACCAAATTACAGGGTCTTAATAGAATTTAATTTTGTGTGTTTGAAATAAAAGTACAAGTTTAGGAGTATTTCTTCACCTTGAAATATTTTTAAAAGCTTCCAAGTTATTATTATACCTACTTCCTAAGTATAAGACTTTGTTATCATAAATATATTTTATAATGTATATTTTAAATATATGGATATTTTAAACTAACTTTTATATACCTATGAATTGACTAAGGGAATATTTTCTTCAGCTAATGAATTCAGAATAGGTGTCACATAGTTAAAAAAGTAGAATGCCAAGAACAATGTGACTGTTATGCGAAGACTTGTGCACCATTTTAGGGCCTCCTAAATATTTTGTGAGTTGGTATGAGCAAGAGATAGAAAGCAAGGGGAAATATGAAGCGAGGAGGAAGGAACTTGCTTACTTCTTCACTTTTCCTTCAGATAATCACAAAAGTCACTAGTGAAAACTACGTGGTTCTGAGCCAGTCTGGAAGCTTAAATAACAAGCATGTGTGTGTACATTACTCACACGCATACACTGCCTTGGTTTCCAAACAAGTCTTCTTTCCCATATCCTGTATTCCATTCAGGTTGGATGTTTCTTTAATTTCCAGGGTTCTGTGGGATTAGGGGCCAATCTCTATTTCAATACAAATCATTGAGCTATTTACAGGATAAAACCATTTTCACGTCCCCCTACAATACACATAAATGCAAATGATAAGGCAGATGATCCTGTTCTGTTCAGTCCTCCTCGCCCTGTGGTTCAGTCCCACTTACAAGCCACATGCCTTCTCTGCAGATAGTGTCCCGTGTGCCTAGACCCACGCCCCCTGCTCTGACTTCATTTTACAACCACTCTGCATACTTACCTATGATAACTCGTCACACCTAGATTTCTTTTCTCTACCACTCAGAGCATAGTCATACCTTTGAGCCTCTCTACTGAAAGTCCTCTTGACTTTCATGTTGACACACCAAGAATAATATGGGTAAGAGCCTGGGCTCTGGAGACAGTCCTCTGATTCCATACCTTGATTCTGCTACTCTGTCACAATGCGACAAGTGACTGAATCTCTTTCAGCTTTAACATTTGCTTTGTTTTTAAAATTTGAGATGGGGTCCCCCTGTTGACCCAGTTGGACTGGAACTTGCTATACAGAGCAGGCTGAGCTTAATTTCATAGAGTCTGACCTGCCTGTGCCTCCCATGTGCTGGGATTAAAAGTGTGTGCCACCAAACCAGCTAGCTTCAACTTTTGTAAGTGAACAAATCCTTCTTCGGCTTGGAGGAATTCACATAGGTTAATGTGTTTAAAATAGAATTGTAGACAGCACATATTAAGAATTTTTCTTAAAGTATGGTTCATTTTGTCATTTATGTTCAATTTAAATATTCCTTGAATTTTTTAAGTTAATTTTTTTATTAAGAGTGAAAAATGTTTTTTATATTTTCTTCTTTTTTGGTCTGTTTTTGAGACAGGGTCTCCCTATATCCCCAGCTGGCTTGGAACTTGCTATGTAGACCAGGCTGGCTTTGAACTCATAGAGATATGCCTGCCTCTGCCTCACAAGTGCTAGGATTAAACGTGCGTACCACTACACTGCCTTGCTTTTTATAGTTTCAAAATTTTGCTTATTCCCATTTACCAACATTACACTTTCTTGACCCCCTTTTTCCCTCAAGTAGTACATCAGTCATGTACACACACACACACACACACACACACACACACACACACACGGCTCTGACTCTGTTTATAGTAGAAAACAAGTGGCATTTGTTTTTCTTAGTCTAGCTTGTTTTTCTTAGCATAATGATCTCCAGTTAAACTCATTCTCTTGAGAATTACACAATTTTGTTCTTTTTTATCACTGAATAAAACTCCATGGTAAACACACACACACACACACACATGCACACACACACACACACACACACATGTCACATCACATTTTCTTTATTCACCTGTCGACAGGCAGGCAGTCACATATTTTTGCTGTTGTGAATAGTACCACAGTACACACTGATGAACATGCATCTCTAGTGTGATGACACAGGTTCCGCCAGCTTCGTACACCAAAGAGTGGTATAACTGGATCATGTTGTGCTTTTAAAATTATATATTGTCTTTTAATACAGACTTCCCTTTACCACCCAGTTTTAACTGTCTCTCTTCCTTTAAGACAATTATTACTTGTAGTGTGTTTGTGTGTGTGTTTGTGGTGTGCTTTTGTGTTTGCCATGTGTATACCATAATATGTGCATTGGAGGTCAGAGGACAGCTTGTGGGATTCAGTTTGCTCCCTCTACCAGGGGGGTCCTCAGGTTGAACTCAGGTCCTGAGGCTTGGTGGTAGGCACCTTCACCTGCTGAGCCACCTGTCTGGCCCATGTGTCTCTGTTACGGCTTCAGTAACAGCATGTTTGTATGTCCCCACTTCATCGTTCCACATCTAGTATTTTCTATTGATTCATTTCCAACTGTGTTCTCACACACATCGATGAAAACTTTATGGAAGAAAATATGTAGCCCAGATACCTTGTTTATTTTGTTCACTGCTGACTCTAGGACCTGGCAAATACCTGGTCAATAAATGTAGAGTAATGAAACCACTGATTGCCCTGCACAGTGCCTAGCATTTTAAAGATTCATTAGATTTGTACTGGCTGAGTAGACGGACTGGGCTGAATTGTTAATGGATAAACTAATCCCGCTTTCTATTTTGGCCTCACCACTATTAACTTGCACTTCATTTTGAAAGGTCACAAATTCTGGGGCTGCAGAAATGAGTGAGAGATTAAGAGCACTGGTTGCTCTTTCTGGGTCCAATTCTCAGCACCCACATGGCAGCTAACAACTGTCTGTAACTCCAGTTCCAGGGGATCTGATACCCTTTTCTGACCTCCACAGGTACTGCATGGCATGGGTGCATCTACCTACATGCAGCCATTACACTCATACACATAAATAAAAATAATAAAGTATTTTAAGACCGTAAATTCCTTATGTAATTTCTTTTAGCTCATTTCAATCTTTCCATTAGCTATACAAAAAAAAAAGCATGTGTTTAAAGTCAGTTGGACAATAAGATTTGCCAATCCTACTTCTATATATTTATCCAAAAGAACAGAAATCAGGACTTTGTAGAGCTATCAGCATTCCATTGTTGACTAAATTGCTCTCCAAGATAAGCTAAGATCTGAAAACTACCTAAAGGCTCATGAATGGATAGAAATGTGATGTATGCATACAGTGGAATACTGTTTAGCCTTACAAAGGAAATCCTGATACCTGCAACCACACTGATGACCCTAGAAGATAACATGGCAGGCAAAATGGGAATGAAAAAAACCTCACGAATCCGCTATAAGTCAAATCCACTATGAGTCAAATTCATAGACTCGGAGATTAGAGTGGTGGTTACCAGTGACTGGGCTGGGGCAAGGGTACAATGGGAGGCTGGAAATTAATACTCACAAAGTTTTACATACACAAGATGAATAAGGTCTTGAAACTGACACACAGGCAGACAGTAATTATTAAAAGGTCAGACTTCATGCTAAATGCTCTTGCTATATAAAACAATTGAAATAAAGAAATGCTGTGCTCAAAAAAACAAAAGTAAATATTTCTGAGATGAGGTAGAGGAAGATGGTGAGATAAAAGTCTACAGTGAAAGTCATGTAGATATGAACCTCACTGGAGGAAGTAGAGCAGGAGTTAGAGGCAGAGTGCCTGGAGTCGGGAGTGGTTCTTTGGCAGACAACCAGAGTCTTGCAGCTTGTTCATAATCTAATCAAGATGGCAGTCGAGTCATCTGTGGAAAGGCCACATTCACCCTTAATCACAGAGGATAGTAAGAATCCAGAACTTTCTAGACTTGCTGAGCCCCTGAACTGTGGGATCCTCATCAAACCACCATGATGAAGTTGGGTTTTAGGATGGAGAGAAGGACTGTGAAGCTGGCGACAGTCTTTGTAGAAGACAATGCAGTTGTGAAGAGGTGGCTGGTAAGGATGCAGCGGACACTATGGCCAGGGGCTCAAGCCTGAGACCTTTCTCCAGTTAATTAGCCTTGAGTTAAAGCAGAACATCAATTTTTATGCCAGAATTATGAACACTGGCCTTCTTGAATTGATTAATTTACAGATGCCATCTCCTTGTCTGTTGGCCTTGAATAGAAAGATGATGAACAGGAAAATGGCCCCAGAATCTCTGTTCCACAGCTGTTGCATTCCCTCTCAATGCCAAGTTGCTGATCAGTGAGGCTTGAGCCGCAGCTCGGCAAAGGGATGCCATGGCCATTCTTCAGTAACTCACAGGAGCAGAACATGGGCATGGACTTCCACTAACTGGCCACAGAAAGCAGAAAAGAAGCTTTGCCAGTGGATAGACGGCATCAGTGCCCAGTACTTGTGTACTTCCGTTTGTGGGCTTTCCAGGAGCTGGATTTCCAGTTGGAGGGTTCAGTGTAGCCAAGAGCTGAAATAGACAGGAAGGCTAAGCCAGGGACTGTGGACAGCTCTGAGCTAGGGCTCGTTAAATATCTCTGCAGGAGTCTGAAGAAGTCAAAAAGGAGAAAGGAAGAAGTTCCTGAATTTCCTGTCTAGGTACATTTTAGAGCCAAAGACAGTGTGCAGAGCCCCCACAACTGGTTCAAGTGCTCTCTTTGAAAGTCCTGTCTGTATGAACACTGAAGACTTCTGGTTCCAACTGTACACAGTCCTCACACATCACACTCAGGATGTGTGATTTTGTTTTATAATTACCTGTCAATCAGTTCATTTCTGTATTGGATCTGATAAATCTATGGGAAGAAAGTTAAGTCAGTCAGACTTCGGTTCATATTCTCTAATTTGAAAACTTAGCCAAGATAAAGAATTTTTCTAGGAGCTAGAGAAATGGCTCTGTGATTAAGAGCCCTGGTTGCTCATGCAGAGGACCTGGTCCCAGAACCCACAAAGCAGCTAACAACTGTTTGTAACTCCATTTCCAGGGGATCTGACACCCTCTTCTGACCTCTGTGGGCATTGCAAGACATGGGTATACTTACATTTATGCGAGTAATATACACATAAAATAAAAATAGATGGGCGTGGTGGCACATGCCTTTAATCCCAGCACTTGGGAGGCAGAGGCAGGTGGATCTCTGTGAGTTCAAGGCCAGCCTGGTCTACATAGTAAGTTCCAGGACAACTGGGGCTACAGAGAGACCCTGTCTCAAAAAGACCAAAAAATAAATACATACATAAATAAAATAATAAATAGAATACTTTAAAATTTTTTCTAATGTATTTCCTAACTCCCACTCTTCTCATGAGGAAAATTCAAATGATGAGTGACCATAAACTAGAGTCATACATTAAGAGTAAAGGCATAGGTTAAGTACTGAGGATTGTACTGAGAATTGTAAGTACTGAAAACTATATGTTTCAAAAATGGATGTTTTAGAAAGTTCCTCTTGGAGAAGAACACAAGAGTTTATCAATCACTTTCCCCGATTAAGTTCTCCACTTCCCTGTGGGCTCCCTAGACAGTTTCCACTTACCAAAATTTGATCATTATTATGTATGAGAAACTGTGGATGGTTTATTTCAATACAAGACTATAGCTTATACTTTCTTATCTCCAAATGACTGATTTACCAGCTTTTAAAGAATGCATTCCTTGCCGGGCGCACACCTTTAATCCCAGCACTCTGGAGCCAGAGGCAGTCAGATCTCTGTGAGTTCAAGACCAGCCTAGTCTACATAGTGAGTTCCAGTCCAGCTGGGGCTAACAGGGAGACCCTGACTCAAAAGGCAAAAAAAAATAAAATAAAAAAGAAGGGCATTCCTCAAAAGTCACACTTCCTCTTCCTCAAGGAATGGTCTATGTTTTGGGGCCCTCTAATCTTTGCATCTGCCTACCTGTTCCTCTATGCGTACTTCACAGTTCAGTTCAGAGACGCTTTCACTCAGGGAAGACTGTGCATTCTTTGGGTACCCTCTATCATTTTGTGGGTTTTTTTGGAATCTTATTGTTTTCAAATCTTTTTTAAAAAACGATGTCAATTTTTCTTTTTATTGTGTTTATTCACAAAATGTTCCCTAGACTAAATTTCTAAAACACTTCCGTTGTTTTCTTGAGGATGTATTCAAAATCTGCCTTTCTTCTCTGATTGCCTCACCTTGTGATTTACCAAAGAGATTGCAATATTTGTATTTCTCAAACACAGCCTGAATGTCTCCAATTTTTTTAAGACCTATTGTCACCTCTCATGATCCGAAGAGGGGGAGTTGTTTTCCTTTAAAGATGTGACACTAGAAGGGTTAACCAGGCTCCGAAGGTGTCTAAATAGGATGAAAATATATAAATTCATAAAAATTCAATAATAGCACTTCTCAGAAATACTAAGCAAAGCACAGAAGTGTAGCTATTACATACCATTACATACTGACTCTAATATCAATTATTCATCTCAGTCCTGTGACCATATTCCTGGAATTCAAGGTGACATTTTATATAACTGAAGGACTAGATCTTGAATCTGGGTTCTGTTCTTTCTTTTCTTGCACATAGCTAACCTTTTTAATTGTTTCCTGAGCTCAACTATACCTAAAGAGGCAAATATTTAGTGTTTATTACTTACAGTCACCAATTTTTTTCTTCTTAAATACATATTTGGTTCTTAAAATGATTTACCAGGGCAAGACTTTCATCTCTATCTATATTTTTCTTTCAAAGTTTCTCTTGAGATTTATCTTGATAAGGAAATATGATATAGTAATTTTCTTGTAGAAATTTGAATTTTCTCATATTCTAGTTCTTTATCATTATGAATATTAAAGAAAATTGTCCAGCAAAAGGTTCTTTGGGGGTAACAAGTATTGTGTGTGTGTGTGTAATTTACACACATTTAAGAGCTTTTTAAATTAATTAATTTTTAATATATTTTTATTGAATTTTTGTGTATTTCATATACAACATTTTAGTCTTCTTTATGCTCCCTCCCCCATTGGTACCCTCCCCATTTTGTAGCCCCCCTCCACTGGATTCATGCATTCTGTCATTTATGTTAAGGTCTATTGACATGAGTTAATGTCCCCTGATATCCCTCAGTGCAAGTTCATCCACTGAGGTATAGTCAGCCTATCTAAAGTCACTTCCTTAATAAGATCAGCCCTTCCTCACCCAGCAGTAATCAGCTGCCCAATAGTACTTCAGCAAAGACTGGGCTGTGCTAGGTTTTTGTCTGCTTGAGTTTGCATGGATCTCATGCATGCTCTCGCCACTGATGTAAGTTCATATGAGCAAGGTCCCAGAAGCCTGTCAGACTCTATTTCCATATGGTCATGCACCTCTGTTCTAGTTTGTTCTTTATTGCTGTGACAAAGTACTCTGACCAATACCAACTTGGGGAGGAAAGGGTTTATTTGTCTTACATCTCCCACGTCGCAGTTCATCAGGGAGCCCAAGGTAGGAACTCAGGGCAGGAACCTGGAAGCAGGAGCTGTAGCACAGGCCATGGAGGAATGCTGCTTACTGGCTTGCTTTCTTATGCAACACAGGCCCACCTGCCCAGGAGTGGCACCTCAGTCATGGCCACAGGCCAGTCCAATAGAGGCAATCCCCCAATGGAGGCTCCCTCAACCCAAGTGTGTCAAGTTGAAACTAAAGCTATCCAGTACAACCTCCTCACTGGCTCTTACAATCTTTCTGCCCACTCTTCTGCAATCATCCCTGATCTCTGGGTTCATTGTCCTGTGTTATATGAGGAATCTTTGTTGATGAGAATTGAGAGATGCATTAATATTCTTTCTACCGCTTGTTCCACTATGTCCCATGAGTCTTAAGTGTAGAGGTTTCATTGTAGCTGTGTCTCTTAGGGCTGGTCATTTCTCAGACACTCAATCTCTGTGTGTGACCAGATGTAGAACTTTGTAATAGTCTCTGTCTGTTGCAAAAGAAGCTACACTGATAAGTGACAACTGGCATACTTATCTGTAAATATAAAGATCTATATTCTGCACAGAGTAAGAAATTACATATGTCTAGGGATGTGACAGTCTAAAATCTATGACCTCTCCAGCCATGTGTATTTGGCTATGCTTATAGCACCACACATGAGTTCCCACCCATTGAGTGGGCTTTAGGTCCAATTAAGTAGATGTTAATTACCCTCAAAGATAAAAGTGCCACTACTGCATCAATATAGTTTACTCTGCTGGTCATTTTTTTTTGTGTGTGTGTGGTTTTTAGGTCTTAAAGCTGGGGTTGAACCATTGATTGCTGTTCTCCCTCAACTTGTAGTGTTCTCTAAAGTAGGAGAGCTAGCCTTCAGGGAGGTGGCTTCCAGGTCAGTTCCAGCTCCATTGCTCCAAGTCTTGTGTCCAAAGTACATCCTGTCTTCAGCAACAGAACCTTACTGCCAAGCTCTTGGAGGCAATACAGGGGCCGTGGCAATAGCCTGTGTAATTTTGGAAGTCTCTTGGACTACCTGAGCCAATTCAAAGGAAGGTATCTCTTGTTAGTCACTGTTTCTTGTTATATAGCCCTAAGCTATACACACAGATGCATGTAAAGATATTGTATGTGTAATTTTTCACTGGGTTTTTGAACTAATACGATTCCCTCAAATCTTTTTGAAAACATCTATTTTTATAAACACATACAAGTTCACTATGATATTTTCATACATGTATAGAGTGTGATTTATCACATCTGTCCTCCTATCTTTCATCTTTGCCCTACTTCTTTATCCACTGGACTTTTCACAGTACCCACTAATGAATATTTTATTTTCAGGTCAATGTTTTTCTCTTTTTTTTCTGCATATGAGAATATATGATGCTTATCTCTATGTTGCTTAATGTGATGTCCTTGAATTCCATCATCTTTGCTGCAATTATGAGATTTCATTCTTTTTAATGTCAGAAGATAAATAATTGTATATATATATATATGTGTGTGTGTGTGTGTCTTAAATATATCTGTATAATATTTGATTTTTATTTAGCCTTTCATCTGTTGATGAATACCTAGAGTGATTTCATACCTTAGCTATTGGTCAATGTGGGGTATGCAGTAATCTTTTGTACACTGACTTCATCTGTTTTGGGTGTATTCCCAGTGGTAGAAAGGTAGGTCACATCATAAACAGTTCAATAGTTCAATTTTTAGTTTTTGAAGGAACATTCTTACTTTTTTCCATAATGATTACATAACATACAGTCACACCAGCAATGTACACTAGTTTCTTTTTCTCCACATTCTTGCCAAAATGCCCTGTAGTTTGTTATCTTGATAATGGCCTTTGTAACTGGAATGCAATGGTATCTCATTTTAGTAATTTCCCTGATAGCTTTATCAGCCATTGAGAATTTAAAAAAATATTTATTGGCCATTTATATTACTTTTTGAAAGTATCTAATAAGACCATTTGCTCATTTTAAAATTGGGTTACTTTTTGTTAAATTTTAGAAGTTCACTATATATGTGGAATGCAGTTTATATTTGCTTGATATCTGAGGGATTTTGAATTTAATAAGTGGTTCCTTTGCTTTGTAAACTCATGAAGGCAAGTATGATATGTGATTTGCTCAGCATGCTGCACAACATATAATAGAAGATTGTTAATGATTTATTTGTTGAGTAAATGAAGGTATATTAGTCAGGGTTCTCCAAAGAAATAGAACCCATAGAATGAATATATATGTACAGAGATTTATCAGCTTAGCTCACAAGATAGACTCCGAGTGGTCCAACAATGGCTGCACCACACTGGAGAGGCTGAGACTCTGTAGTTGCTCAGTCCACAAAGCTGGATGTCTCAGTAGTCCCAATCTGGCGCTCAAGGTCTGATGAATTCTAAAAGATCAGCTAGTCTTCAGTCTACAGCATCAAGAGGAACTCACCAGTGAGAGAGAAGGCAAGCAGCAAGAAGCCAGGTGTTCTCCTCTGCTGTGGCCTTTTATAAGGGCTGCCATCAGAAGGTAACACCCACATTTAGGGCGTGTCTTCCAGCTTCAGATGATCCAATTAAGAAGATCTCTCTCATTTCAGTTAACCCCAGATCCAGTCAAGTTGACACCCAGGATTAGCCATCACAGAAGGTTATTGAGAAATGTTAGGTAATGCACTTTAAAACAGTCCAATCTAGGGGCCATAAGCAGCAGCATTTGTCCATTGGCTTTGGACTCTCATTGACTAAGCCTGACTTTACAGCACACAGTGCCCACGAGGTGTAGCCAACAAGATGCTCATTGAGATGAGCAGCTCCCAGTGCAGCGTCAGGTAAACTTAGGAGGAGGAGGGAACGTGCAGAGCTGACAGAGTGACTGCACTGTCAATTTAGGCTGCTCAGCTTCCAAGCCTGTTTGGAGTTAGTTGTTGTAAGAATCTGAGGACACAAAGCTGCACCACTTTCATTCTCCTCATACGAAACCCATTTCAGCCTCTGACCAGCTAAGTGTATGCACAGTCTGTGATAAATAACATGTATTTAATGCATCATCTGTTCATTCATCCTAAGATGGTACTCATTTCAAGAGGGCCATAAATAATCATGGCCTGTAAAGGAAAGACAGAAGTCTGTTATAAATTGAGATATATGCCTTGTTTGGCTTTGCTTTATCCAAAGAACATCATTCTGTCATGAAAAGAAATCAGATCAGCTCAACGTAATTTCTTGTTCAAAGGCACATTTTTGTTTAATGTCCAATTCCTTGAATTATTAGACTAGGTTGAAAAATCAGACACTTAATATATAATTTTGTCCCCTCTAGATATCTTCTCATCAAAATAAATTTTGCGAAACTAACTTTTGCTTTGAGATTTAGGGAATACCTTTTTCAAAAATTTTCTTCTACTTAATTACTGCCAATCAGAGCAATTAATTTATAAATGTTTTCTTCACAAATACAGACGTGTAGTTCCAATAAAGGTAAATGTTATGCTATGGACAGCTTATCTGCAGAAATTTTTCCCTCTCCTGAGACAAGTGCAAAGCAGACATCAAAATAATTATAAATAAATATACATGTATATATACACATATACATAAGTATATATGTATATGTGCATATAGAGATATGTCAATATATATAACATATTATATTACTCCATAAATATTACTGGCCCTAATCCCATGCAGTATTTTTGGTCAGAAAATATATTTATTAACCTCTTCCTCTTATTTTATTCACATCATTGGTCAGGAACATGAAGATTTTACCCATGTCCTTAATCAATTGCAGTTTATAGAAAATAAATGACATATTTATTATGCCTTAGAACAATACCCATTTATTTTTCCATGTTAGGTTTTAGTTTTGAGTTTTAGAGCAATCAAAACCATCTTTGTTAACAGGTAACAATTTCCAGATAAATCCCCTCCCCACACCTCCTAAAAGCATTCCATACCCTAAGTGATAAACTTTTCTCATACATTCAGCAAAATTTATATTGCAAAAAGAGAAAGAACAATGTTGAAGTGTTTGCTCTTGTCCACAGGAATACATGTGAGCTTCTACTGCTTGCTTTGCAATGCTGTTTATATAGCTAACATCACTTCTCACCCCGTCACAATAATAGTTTCTTGAAACCATTGATGCGAAAACCATATACAATCCACTGAATAACCTTCTAATTTCTTATTCTGCAATTAGATTGTCACTGCAAGAACTTCAGTTGGAAATGTCTCTCCTTTCCCTAGGCTACTTCTCTCTGGAAGCTGGAACCATCTCTCAGATCATGCTAAGACACACTAAAAGCACAGGAGTAAAAATCGTCTTGTTATCATAACACCTTTATGTCTGCTGACATAACACACATATTTTAACCTTAAAATATAAAATCACAGTTAAAGCATCACTTAATTCATACAGTACATAACTAATCAACAGTGTCCCACTGAAGTTCCCTAGCTGGTTGGTATCATTTATTAACTTTGCAACCATGACTCAACCAAAAACTTTGCTTATTATGCTGCTGGTTTAATTTTAGAATTAGAACATCCACATTTTTGGGTTATTTTCAAATGTAGGCATATTATGAATGGCATATGAAGTATTCATTTTGCCTCCACAATACCTACAAAATGAATTCATTCAAATGAAATTTTACAAGATAAAATGCAAATCTATATACCTATATTTGGATGTATATATGTATGTATTGAATTAACTAAAATGTTACAAGCAATACTAGCATAGTCTGGTTACACATTCTCAGAGACTTAATTGCTTTAAGATACATTATATAAAGACATTTATGCAAAAGGCAAAAATGAAAAAGCACGATTGTTGAAGTTTTCAGTATTAATTCAAAAAAGGTTTTGTATTTCCAATAGAAGGAAACTATATATCTGTTTATCCTAGGGAAAAAATATAAAAAGATAATGCTATCATGAAAAGAATTAACAAAAACTGCATATGCCATAAAAGCCTTCCCCATAAAGGTAAGAGCAGTTATGGTTCCTACTGTGTTACAGACACCACCATTGCCTTTTTTTTTTATACAAGGATGGTTTATCTTCTTCAGACTTAGTTAACTGTACCACAGAAAGCCAGATCCTGTAGCAATACGTTAATAAGCAAGATTACAAAATAAGACATTCTGCTCACATGTCACAAAGTAACAGTCTTACTCATTTTTTTAAAGCTTTAATTTTTTTGCTATGTGTATGAATGTTTGACTACACGTGTGCATTTGCAGCACATGTCTGCCTGCTGTCCTTGGAGGTTAGAAGATGTTAGATCCCCTGGAACTGGAGGTACAGATGTTTGTGAGCCACCAAGTGGATGTTGAAAGCTGTACCAAGGTCTTCTGCAAGAGCAGTAAAGCACTCTTAAACTGCTGGGCCATCTCTCCAACCACCCCTAATGTCCTGCTTTTGTTTGTTTGTTTGTTTGTTTGTTTGTTTGTTTGACAATGCCTCTCTGCAGAAGAATTATCAGCCTATGGAATATTTTGGATTTTGTATAAGCTTTATTAAATATTTTCTGATCCAATTACTACTATATGCATGATTTGAATCTAGGGCTCTTATGAGCTAATTGTACTTACTGCCAGCAAATTAAGAGACATTTCGGTAAAATGGAAATGGCAACTCATTAATAAATGTCTTCTTTTTTCTTCCCGTGAATTATATTTGGGTTTTTGCTAAATTTTCACAATTCAGTTCAAGCTGCTTATAGAATTTTATATTCTAAGCTGGGAGTGGTGGCACACACCTTATAAGCCCAGTGCTCAGGAAGCAACTTCAGAAGGACCAGCATTCAAGATCATTTTCTGCTGCATAGATTCAAGGCTAGCTTGGGCTACATGACACGCTCTCTCAGAAATAACCAACATTGAATTAAAAGAAAGAAAACACTTTGAATCTTGCTTTATTCTTGAGCTATGCTTTAATAACATTTCTCTGCATTATAAATTCAATTCTGTGAATTTATATTTAAACTGCCCAAAAGCTTTAATTAGGAGCTCAGTTACTACAGAGTCTTACACATGCACGCACACACACACACACACACACACACACACACACACACACTTGAAAAAGCAATCAAAGACAAGGAAACTACTAGTTGGGAATTTATAACAATATACAACATGAAACAGAGTAACAAACATTGGAAACTAGGGGCGAATATGCTGCTAGTTAAATTTGACAGGATTAAACATCATATCTGACTGGAAACCACAGGGTACTCCTGTAGTACGATTTCTCTGCTCTGTTGTAAGAGCATATTACAGCACAGATCTTGCCATTCCTTTGGTTACAGACTCACTCACTTTGACACGTTAACAGCTATTTGTGAACCTCAGTAGCTCAGCCATCTCTTTCCCACAGACACCTGTGAGCTCTAGGCATCCTTTCTTGATGCCCCTCTCATTAATGTCTTTGAGGATGCCCTGAAAGGCAGCACATTGGATAATTAAGGTGCTCACACCGTGCATGTCCTTGCCACTGTTCACACTCTCTGCAGCTCCAAAACTCTGGTTATATTTTATACCAGCAAACTGTATATGGAATCCTTCTTTGCCCTTCACTTTTAGACAAGGTATTGTGGCTTAAAATACATGTAGCTGGTGTACTGAAACAAGAGAAAGAACCAAAGTATTGGAAAAACTAATGGCTGAAATATTCCCAAAGGAGGTAAACAAAACAAACCAAAGCTTTAAGATGCTTGGTGAATTCTGAGATATTTAGACAAATCATGATCAACATTCATCACTATCAAATTTCTCCATGCCAGTTGTATGAGCTTCTTGTCTCACTGCTACGGGAAATACATGACAAAGCAACCTAAAAGGAATAATGATTTCTTTTGACCATGGTTTCTTGCTTCCATGCCATTGCCTGCAGGAGCATGTAGGGAGAGACTACCTACCTAATTGCAGACAGGCTGCTGCCTAGACCAGGAAGGGCCTGGGCCAGTTGCATACCCAAGGATATTCCTCCCTGTGACCTACTTCATCCAACTAAGCCCACCTCTAACTTGTCAGCACATGCTAATAAGGCCCTATTATGAATCCATCAAGGGATTGGTCTTTTCATGAGCTCTAAACCTTCATGATCTAATCTTCTCTACAAGTAGCCTCACAGAGACACCCAAAGCTGTGTGCAATTAGTCTCTTAGGAACTTTTGACAACCAAAATTAACCAGTGATAAAGAAAAAAATATCTTTAAAGCAGCCAAGAAAAAGGCATATTATATAGAGAAAACCAAAGATACTGTTGTAAAGCATGCAGTTGAGAAGACATTCGAGCAAAGATTTTGAACTGGTGGATGAAAAAGTCAACTCTCAGGGCTAGAGAGATGGCTCAGCGGTAAAGAACACTGACTGTTCTTGCAGAAGAGCCGGGTTCAAATCCCAGCACCTACATGGCAGCTAACAACTGTATGTAACTCCAGTTCCAGGGGATCTGATGGCCTCTTCTGTCTTCTGCAGGCATTGCAGGACATGGGTGCACTCACCTACATGAAGGCAATACACACATACACATAAAATAAAAATAATAAAATATTTTTTTAAATTGTTTAAAAAAGAGAAAAAAACAACTCTCTACTTACAATATGTACTCCAGAAATTGCCTTTTGAAAATGATGTAAAAACTAAGACATTTTCAGACATACAAATTTGAAAAAAAAAATGATCATACCACCAGAAGTGTTAAAGGAGGTTCTTTAGGCAGCAAGAGACTGATACAAGACAGACATATACACAGCAATACAAAGAACTCTGAAAATAGAAACTGAGCAGGCTTTTGGTAGCAATTCAAATATATTTTAAAGACAGTTAACATTTTTTTTTAAAGAGTAATGCTATGATTAGATGTTTTTAACCTACTTAGAAGTAAATGAATAACAGTAGCACAAATTCCTGGACAGCAAAATGGAAGCATACGTTTGCAAGGTTGTTATAATACACACCAAGTGTTATAGCACTACGCAAGGGCAGGCACTTATAAGCTGAAGGTCATACAGTTGACCCTGAAGCAACCATAGAGGCAAATAGCAATAAGCCAAAAAGGAAGATTAAAACTCAGCTGAAAAAAATTAAGAAAAAAAGAAGAAAACAAACAAAATTAGATAAGAGTAGGGCAGCATTTGTAGTTAAAAGCAGGTAACCTGCCAAGGTGAACGGGGGAAATTTTATAAGGTCCTGCCCCAAGATGAAGAGCTACAGGGAATCAATGAGTGCCGAGCGAGGGAGGATCGGGTATCTCTAAGGATGAACTCCATGATAGGTTATCTAATCAACAAGTGGCCAGCCCAAAACATACAAAATGTTCTCTCTCTCTCTCTCTCTCTCTCTCTCTCTCTCTCTCTCTCTCTCTCTCTCTCACTAAATGCTGTATATATGTACACTATATATATATATACACACATATATTACAATAGTAATTAAAAAGAGGTCACGAATCTGAGAGGGAGTGGGGGAGACATGAAATTGAAGTTGGGGCAGGGAGGAGGTTAGAAACATAATATTCATGTATGAATTTCTCAAAAAGTTAAAAATAGGAAGCGGAAAAGGAAGTGTAATATAGGAAGAAAGCTGTAATGACTATAAAAATATCAGAACACAAAGGATATTGGAAAGCAGATTGTTGCCAAGGATGAAACCTCACTTTGCATTGAAAAGGGGGAAATTCATCACAAGGACATAATAATTCTAAACACCTGAGCACAAAGTAGTACAATCTGAAAATATTTGCAGTGAAAATGCCATAACAACAGGGAGACACAGGAGCACAATGATGGTTGTCAACACCCATCTCTCAAAACAGAACAGGCAGGAGAAACTGCACCAGGAAATACTACATGTGAGCCACGCTATCAAACAGCACCTAGGTGCTATGACTAGTCACTGCCACACAACAGAAGAATGCACATTAATTTTCAAGAATATTTACCAAGATAGTCCTTACATATTGATGTGTCATAAGGCATATGTCGTTTAAATGGAAAGGACTCAAGACTTCAAATCACACAAAATACGTGTTTTTAAACATAATGACTTTACATTGTAAATCAACCACAGAAAGCTCTGGAAGACTTAACTATCTGAAAACTATTTGATGTCATAAGGCATATGTCATTTAAATTGAAAGGATTCAAGACTTCAAATCACATAAAATATGTGTTTTTGAAGATAATGACTTTACATTGTAAATCAACAACAGAAAGCTCTGGAAGACTTAACTGTCTGAAAACTATTTGACTAGCACATCTATAGATAAACTATGATTTTAAGAAATCAAAGAGGAAATTAGAATGTAATTTTGAGTTGAACAAAAATGAACTCATGGCAGAATATGCTGGATATTTTTGAAGCTATATTTGCAGGAAAATTCTATTTTAGAAGAAAAAAGGTCTCATGTTAATGACCTTAGTGTCTACATTAACAGCAGGAAGAAATTACACCACAGTGAAAGAAGGGAAATGAGAACGCCTACAGCGGAAACCAATGAATAGGAAATAAAGAAAGTCAGTGCAACCGAAGCTGTTTATAATGTCTATAACATTTATTAATATTATGAAACTGATAAAGAAAAATAAAGATTAAAAACCCTGAAATTGGAGAGGTGATATCACTTAAGTCTATGGATATAAAATGGAAAATTAGGAAAAGGACATAGGCAATTTAGACAAAATGGCTAAGTTTCTCAAAAACACCATAAATTACGACTAATGCTCATTCAACAAAATCATTTGTGAACCTGAGATCTCTTTAAAGACACAGAATTTATGGCTAAAATTTCCCACAGAATGGAATCCAGACTGAGATGTCTTCATTAGCACATTGTGTTCAGTATTTAAGGAAGGCATAGTACGCCGATACGATCCCCTAGATGTACAGGATGGATTCTACTTGAAGATGGAGGCAGTTGACTGATGTTTCCAAAAGGCAGGCTCCTCGTGTCCAGCCCTAGCTTCGGCGTCCCATTCCTGCTGCCCTGAGAGGATCCATTTGAGCCACCATGCTTCCTCTAAAGTTAACAACAAAACAAGGACGGGAAGAATTGCTGACAACTATCTGACACATGAGTAAAAGGAGGATTCTTCCTTATATACTTTGGGGTTAAGCTTTGATGGGACCTTGATTTCTAATGTTTAGACATAGAAAAGTACAGGACAGTAAATATCTGCTGTGTCAAGTTATGATAATTTTTTGTGGCAGCCTTAGGAAGTCAATATAAATACCAATTAAAATCACAATACTTTTGAGCAAACAATTGTCAAGCTGATTCTAAAATTCAAACAGGTATGTGTAATATCTACATTATGAAAAGTTAGAGCACAAACATACTTCAAGATTTCTCAGTTATTTTGGATGTTTGATATATTTATATGAACTATAGAAATAGGATTCGTGCATTTGTTTATCAGTATTAACCAATATGTCTTAGCACTAAATATAAAATCTGAAATGGCAAAACTTCAAGAATACAATAGATCACTATTCTGACTTTAGCAGGTAAAGATTTCTTAAATACAATGACAAAACCAGAGTTCATAGAAGAGAAAATTCATGGATAGGCTTCACCAAGAACTTTGCTTAAGAATGAGAATTTTTTGATATTTTCTTGCATGAACAGTATATTTGCATCTTTCCACCCCTCCCAGACTCTCCTCCCACTCCTCCCCTGCCACCTCACTCCCTCTCAAATTCTTATCCCCTTCTCAGATTATTACTGTTACAAATGCAGACATTTATAAATACACAAAATCCATATAATCATGCTCATGTATAAGAAGAAGAGAATTAAAAAAAAGATATTTGCAAACTTTGCATTTTTATACAGTGTGGATATAGAATGCACTAAATCCTGAAATGTCAATAACATGAATATGACTATTTTAAATATTGATAAATTATTTCAGCTAGGCAGGTGGTGCATGCCTTTAGTCCCAGCACTTGAGAGGCAGGGCACGATGATGTCTGTGAGTTCTATGCCACCCTGGTCTCCATAGTGAATCCAGGCCAACTGTGGCTATAGGGAGACCCTGTCTCAAAAAGAAGAAGAACAAAAACTATATATATGCATACATATTATACATCTTATCTATATATATTGATAAATTAAAAATATTTAAACAATCCGGGCATGGTGGTGCACACCTTTAATCCGAGTACTTGGGAGGCAGAGACATGTGGATCTTGGTGAGTTTGAGGTCAGCCTGGTCTACATAGTGAGTTCCAGGACAGCTGGGGCTATAAGGAGATCCTGTCTCAAAAAGACAAAAACAACAACAACAACAACAACAACAAAAAACCCATTTAAACAAATACTTCATTAAATAAGATATACAGCTGGCTAACAGACACATACATATATAAAGATACCCTTGATACTCTTGACATTTAGGCTGTGAGCCTGAATGTTTAATGGATTCCATAGACCAATAGTGAAGTGGGAACTGGACACTGATTTGTTGGATATGATGAATGAGATAGCACCATTATTGTCCTTGGTAACTACTTTTTATTTTCTTATTAATTTTCTAATAAAACATTAAAAAAGAAAAGATGTTCAATATCACTACTTTCAGAGAAGTACATAATAAGACTGTTGTTAATAATGTAGTTTAAGGTAGTTGTGTTGAGGCATGCTGGTAACCCCAGCTCATAGAAGGCTGTATGTAGCAAGAGGATCTTGAGTTGGAGGTTAGCCTGGATAATACAGCAAGCTCCAGGCTACCCTGAACTTAAACAAGACCCTGTTACAAAAACAAAACAAAACACAACAAACAAAACTAAATAAAATATAAGTAAAGAAAATTCATAATATATGTTTAAAACAGAAGAGAAACCTTTGAAGGTTCTTATTACAAAAACATGGTCAGTGTTGGAGGAGACAGATATACTGCTTACTGCCCTGATTTTTTCATTAAAAGTGTGTGCATATAATTAGAAAAGCATTTGGTGTATAGAATTATGTAGAATTATTATTGCTCAGTTATTAAAATTTGAGAAGTTACTATGCAATGTCACTAACCTAATAAGTTTGTGTAATAACAGAAAGAAGGTTCATTTTTCCTGTTGCCAGGCATTGGTAAGCTTCTATGAGAATACAGAAGGAGAAACATAGACACCAGGGACCTTTCAGTGTGATAGGTATGACTATATATAATAAACATATGAATATATATGAATATATTCATTTTTCTTCATTTTGTTAATGCTTTTTCAGGAGTGCATAGATATCAAAACTAACTAGAATTTAATTTAAATTTTAGAAGTTTAATGTACGTACATTTGTATCTCAACAAAGCTGAAAGATATAAAAGTAACTATAAGGATCCTTTTTTTTTTTTCCTTTCTTTCTTTCTTTTTTCATCTTTTTGAGACAGGCTCTCCCTGTAGTTCCATCTATCCTGGAACTCACTATGTGGACAAGGCTGGTCTTGAACTGACAGAGATCCACTTGCCTCTGCCTCCCGAGTGCTGGGATTAAAGGTGTGTGCCACTATGCCTGGTGCTATAAGTTTGTATTTTTTTTCAGTTAATTATTTATTTAATAACCACATACTTAGAAGAAGCATTTCATTACAACAGCATTGGCATATTCAATAACAGTTTTCTGAGCTAAGATGCACCTCTTTCAAAATTGGCTGTAAATTTTTTAGGTTTACAGTTGAATTGTTACAGTTATACAATATTGTACTCAGTATAAACCCTATAAGACATAAAATTAAATGAGGTTTTAACCTTTAAAAAAAGATCTCCATTTCACTGTTAAAATACATAGTTTCATACAGAAAAATTCATTTTCAATGCAATTTGCATTAAGGTGTTTGCACATGCATTTCTAATCTCTATATATCTTATTATTGCTAGTGATGGTCAGTTATTTTATGAGATCCTTGGCACTTGAGCATGGATATAAAGTCATCAGGTAGATTTCAATGTTACTGTTTTTCACATCTACTAAA
>NW_008359442.1:6789265-6796518 GCF_000622305.1 Nannospalax galili | reverse complement strand
TCCAATGGGAATGTTTATCACCTCTACTAATTAACATGACATAAATTTCCATGCTTCCTCCTCAAATATAATACATTTTTTAAAAATTTCTTGATTTTTTTTTGTGTTTGTATATCACACAGAACATCCCAAACTATCTTATTCAACTATACACCCACTTCCCAGTTGGAACCCTCCCATAGCCTCCCTACCCCCACTAGTGCCCTTATATTCTGATATCCCTGCTACTGTCTGCTGTGTTGTCAACACCCCAGCCAATCCCCACTACCTGCCCTTCTGTTGAATCTAGTAAGCCTATCTGGAGGTCTTTGTTTTAGGAGGGTCAGCTGTTGCTCTTCTAGCAGCAATCAGTTGTAAATACTCCTTTAGATAAGATTAGGGTCTGCTGTTCATTTATCCAGTTCTATGCTGGCTACTGTTTGGGAGTCCATTTGGTCAATCTGGCCAACAGCTCAAAAGAAGGTATCTCCTATGTGGCATTGTTGCTGTTATATTTTCCTTTTGGATGTTTAAGGCCATACAGTTGGCCCTGATAAATCAATTTAGTTTTACTCTTAAGGTCGTTTGAGGACCTGTTCCTCAGGGGTCACATGGGCTTGGGAGGAGCCCCTGGCTCCTTTCTTTTACCAGTTCTGCCTATACGGAGATAAGTCAAAGGTCCTGCTCAACCATTGTTGGCTTTACTTGGAAGCATGGAGGAAGTGATTCCTCTTTGTTGACCCTCCTCTTTGTAGACTGGACACTGGTTCAAGTTTGTATTTTTAAGCATGGTACAAAATGAGCTTCTTTGATGAGTGGTGGCTGGCATATTTGTCTGTAAATATGAGGATAAATATTTTGCACAAAGTAAGAAACCACATTAGTCTAGTTAGTCTAGCAATATGACAGTCTTGGAATTTTCTCTAAGATCTGGCCATGTATGTTAGGTTATGTTTACATTACCACACTTGAGTTTCCTCCCTTTGAGTGGATGTTTAGTCCAATTAGGTAGCTGTTGATTGTCCCCAAGATAAGAGTGCCACTACTGCATCAATGACGTATGCTGTGTTGGCCATTGATGTGGTTATTTGGTCTTGAAGCTGGTGTTGGATCGTCCATTGATGCTTTCTTTCCCTTGGCACCTTCATAGCACTCTCCAAAGCTATGAGAGCTAATGTTCAGGGAAAGTGGTTTTAGGTCAGTTTCAGCTCTGTTGCTCCAAATCCTGTGTCCAAAGTATGTTTCGTCTTTGGCAGTAGGGTCCAGCCACCACTCATCAAATAAGCTAATTTTCTACCAGTCAGAGACTATTACCAAGTACCACAACGGGTCACACATGGACATTGTCTATGAATTGCCCAGGCCTAAATGACACATCTACAATGCAACTTCTGCACCTAAGGCTCACGGACCATAGAATGGGACTAAAGAAGAGAACACTAATGAATCTGTCAGTTCTTAATAATGAAGCTCCCTCATTCAGCAGAGGGCCAGGAATATAAAAGATCACAAACGGCCAAAGCGTAGTGCTCAAGAGTCTGTTGAATGATGGTTCTTGGACAGGACTCCTTTATTAAACTTCACTTTCCCAAGGCTCAGGGACCATTGCTGAAGAGGGAGCAGAAAGATTGTAAGAGCCAGGGAGGAGGTGCATGACCATATGCAAACAGAGTCCTACAAGATCCTGAGACTCTGCTCATATGATTCTAAGGTAATGATGTCAGCATACACAAGTCCCATGGAAACTCAGGCAGACAATAACCCAGCATAGAACTGGGGAAGTGAACAGCAGTCCCCAGTTTTATCTGAAGGAATATTGGCAACTGATTGCTGCTAGGTGAATAAGAGCTGATCTTCCTAAATTTTACAAGGGACTCTAGATAGGCTGACTAGACCTCAGTGGATGGACTTGCACTGGGGAATGTCTGGGGACACTGACGACACAGTGGACCTTAACAAGGATGACAGAGCATATGGGATCCAGTGGTGGGGGGGAGCTATAGGAGGGTGCCGGTAAAGGAAAGAAAATAAAGATAAGATTTTTTGAGATGTTCTGTATGCAATACACCAAAAAAATCAACAAAAAAAATTTTTAAAAATTAAAAAACAAATATGATGTATATTGAGTGCTAATACATTTATAAAATGGTTGATAAACACATAGTTTAGTGTTTTAATAGAAACATAGTAATACAGTAACAGTTACAACTCAGGCCCAGCATTGCTACTCTCCTGTGCTTATGCCCACTGAGAAATGTTTCAGGTTGGATATGTTCCTTATCATCAATATATTTCCTAAAATACCCAAAGTTCTATTGCTCTTTGTTGTTGCAGGTAGAAAGAGAACTGGACTGACACTAAGCATTCTTGTGACTCAGTTTAATCCTTTTATTCTGAGCAGATACTCAAAGACAGTTTGCCATTCATTAATTCACTCAGCACATATTTAATAAGCATCTTTACACAGACACCATCCTTATTCAGTAGAATATCCAGAAATGTCCAAATCCTACATATTATCTGGTTGAGTGGTTCAAACCATCCTTTTCTTCAGCACCTCTAGTAAGTTCGTCCTGCCTTTGTAAACTGTCTGCTATTCTTTCCTAAATTGGCATCTATATATCAGCTTTGACTAAGAGCAGATCCCAACCCAAATCTATCTTGAAAAATACAAACCTGTGTTTTTATGCACTTAAATAGCTTTTACAACTTTCTGCTATAATGGTGTATGTGAAAGACATGGTATCACACAATCCAAAGTTTTACTTCATAGCTGCAAATTAATATCTGGAGGATTCAATGACTTATCATGTCACAAATTCATAGGGCCTTGAAGAGAGATTTCAGTTTCTAAATATAACCCCATGAAAGTATGAGGAGCTCGTGGGAAGAGTAGACTAGAAGGGAGCATTCCTGACTTTCAGCTTTATTATCTCATTCAGCAGATGTTTAATGCTTTCCTGGCCAGTACAGTGTCATGCTCTAGAGATAGCAAGGTGAATAAGAATTGATAAAATAATTCCTACGCATAGTAAAGTAATATAAACATTAGCCAAATTCAAGAAAATGGAATTTTGCCTATAGTAATAATGTGAATTCTAAAATCACCTCTGGGAAAGTGCTATAAAAGAGGTGTATTCTTTGTATGAATCTCTAAAACAGATATTTGTCTCATCTCTGTCCTGAGGAAAGATTTCCTTAGGCAGTTCAGCTTGATATGAGATCTTGAAAATGAGCTCATGTTAATCAGTGCAAAATGGAATACAGCCCGATTTGAGACAGAAGGACAAGACCTAACCTATGGATTGCTGATGGAGTGAGTGTTTGGCAAATGTACCCTTCCAGGTCTACTTTACAGGGACTGTTCCACCTGAGAACCAAAGAATGCAGTAAGATGCTATGTGGACCGAGGGATAGATGAACATCTAGAGCTCAGCACAACTCCAGAGAACAAATCCCAACACCTACCGTCCACCTGCATTCGTATTTGAGATAAATACTGCAAACCTGTTTAATCACATTCAATTCCGGGGTTGTTTAAGGTCCAGTGTCAAGTACTCTGACTAACTCATGGGGTATCATTTTGTCTCAAAAGTTCTTTCCAGGTGGGAAACACTATGATCTAAATACAACATTTGTGTGTAAATACAGTCTAATCTCCCCTGCTTTGTCTGTATTCCTAAACCTCTTAAGTGAGATTGTAAATCCGTCATGGGAAAGCACTGCATTGTCACATTTTCTCCATTTTTAATAAGCATCAGTATGAATAACCACCAGTAAATGCTTGCTAATTTACCAGTCAAATGACCTTTCTTTGTCATAGAGTACTGTTCTTTGTGCAACACCCTATTCTGCTTTGCAGTTGAAATTTTCAATGCTTGCTGAAAAAACTACATTAGTGTCCTTTAGAAAAACATTTCCTGTGCTGAGAGGCCTGAAATGAATTTTAGCCTATTTTTCTGAGGTTTCTAATGACAAAATCTGCAATTAAGATTGCTTCCACAAAATGCTAAATGATTAATAATTTTAATAATATTAAACTGCTTTTAGTAGATTGCTAATGGCATTGGGAACAGGATATAAACTGAAACAGCTGATCATAATCACTTACACTGAAAACACATGGCTTTAAGTTACATAGCTTCCAAATCAAGCACAAACAAGTCTCAACCAAAAGTACTAAGGAGAAATACAAGTATGGACAGCTATAAGCCAAAACATAGTTTTCATCTTTGAAACTATAGCAATAATTTGGAAATACAGGATTAATTTTTCTTAGGTGAGATAAATATATAACTATTCATTTTTATAAAATATTCACCTCGGGACTGGAGAGATGGCCCAGCAGTTAAGAGTATTGATTGCTCTTGCAGAACACCCAGATTTGATTCCCAACACCAGCATGGTGGCTAACAACCATCTATAACTCTATTTTATGGACTCCAATGCCCTTTTCTCACTTCTGCGGCCCTTACAGGACATGGGTTCACTTACACACATACAGGCAATGCACTTATACACATTAAATAGAAATAATAAATAAAAATTTTTAATAATAAAATATTCACCTTTCAGATGACCCAGATGATTTTTACATTTAACTAAAGAATGAAATGTATTAAGTACTTGATTTTGGAACTATTTTCATTAAATAATATAATAATGCAATCTTTCCCCAAACTGCGGCAAAATAGGCATAAACATAAAGCATACTATGTTGCTGGGTCTTTTTGAGTGCCTAGTTCAACAGCATTATGTATATTCACACTGCTTTATAGACTACCTCCATGACACTTTTTTGGTGTGTGCATATGTGTATCACAAATGCTTGTGTTCATATGAGTATATTCACATGCACCCTCAAGTGCAAAAACACGTGTGCGTCTGTGTGTGTGTGTGTGTGTGTGTGTGTGTGTGTGTGTACGCGTGTCAAGCCCCAAGGTCAATGCTAGATGCCTTCCTCCATTTCTCTCCATTTTACTTTTGAGTCAAGCCTTGTCATTGAACCTGGAGCTGTTTCATTTGGCTAGGCTAGTTTGTCAATGAGCTTCATGGATCACCAGTCTCCCACTCCCATACACTGAGATTACAGGTGTGTGCTGCTGCACCTGGCTTTTACATGAAGGTCTTTTATCCAAACTCAGATCTTCATCCTTGTGCAGCAGGTATTTAACTGACTGAGCTATCAACTTCCCAGGTCCTTCCAAAGCTCTCTTAACCTTTCAATATTTAAAACCCATTGAACAACTCTGTAGTGGTCTACTGTCTTTCACTCTGGCTTTTATAAACTATTTCTTGAATTTCTGCATCTCTCTATCTATATATCTATATCTATCTATTTACCACCTATCTATATCAATTAAGTGAAAATAAGAATAATAGGAATTAAATGCAGGTATCTTGTTTTTGTCATCAAATTTAAGGGATTTTTTTTCTGTGATTGAAAAAAAGCTCAGAAAATAATATTGTCTTCTAGATTTTTCAAATAGTGCAAAGTGAATTGTTATAGAGTGTTAGGAAAGGCTTGCCAGGAGGTACAGATCAACATGGTAAAGAAAATCTCAAAAGCTTTTGTAGCTCGATGCAATTTCACAACACCTGCTGCTTTCTAAATTCAAATAAGATTAGCATTTATTCGGAATCACTGACATTTATGCAAGGCATTATGCTAGGCATAGTAGAGGAAATTCAGGGAGCTAGGTCAGCTGAGGGCATCATATTACTCATCATTTGCACCAAGATTGCAAGATAAAGCAAAGCAATGCTATTTGTAAGGTATTTGAACTCAATTCACAAATGATTTTTGAGAAATTTCATCATTTAAAATATGGATTGCTTTTAGTAGGCTTTCGCTTACTTGCTTCTTTTCCTTTGGATTTGTGAGACCGTCTTAGGTAACCCATGCTGGCCTAGAGCTCATACGTAACTGAGGTTTACCTTGAATTTCTGATTCTTTTGCCTCCATCCAAGTGCTGGGACTCCATGTGACTACACTAGACCTGACACATTTAGAGGATTTTCAATACATATTTACAGATGAAATAATATAGAGGAAAATGAAAGCAGCATAGGGAGTAATTAGCATTGCTTGATGGATGAAGGATTTTTAACATTTGGAATGAATTTGAAAGACTGTAGTACTGACAATTAGAGCCTTTCTTATTTGGGGAAAGTGTGCAAAAAGACACTAGCAAAGTGGCAAATGCCATTTTTTTTTTTTTTTTTCGGTCTTTTTGAGACAGGATCTCCCTGTAGCTCCAGCTACCTGGAACTCACTCTGTAGACCAGGCTGGCCTCAAATTCACAGAGATCCGCATACCTCTGCCTCCCATGTGCTGGGATTAAAGGCATGTGCCTTTTTATTTAGTTTTATTTTATGTGTATTCATGTATTGCCTGCATGTAAGTAAGTGTACCTGTGTCATGCAATGCCCGTGAGGACAGAAGAGGCCATCAAATAGATCCCCTGGAACTGGAATTATGGACAGTTGTTAACTGCCATGTGGGTGCTGGGATTTGAACCTGGGTCTTCTGCAAGAACAACCAGTGTTCTTAACCATTGAGTCATCTCTCCAGCACAGCAAATGTCTTTTAAAATGAATGTTACGTGGTAAGAATGTAGCATTTCTTCTGAGATTGAGGAACAAGATTTATGGAAAACGAAGATTCAGGGAACAGTTGAAAGTCTTTCATGTAGGACTGTGATTGTTCTGCGAAAATTTGGGCTATTATTTTCTCTGTATAGAAAATGAACTTTTTTTTCCCAATGAAAGAGTGGCCTGATCCTGCTTTGGTTAGAATTATCACCTTGGGCAGTAGTGTTAGGATGCAAAGGAACTGATCACCTAGGAGAGTAAGGAAATGGGTTAGACAAGAGTTGTTAGGGGATTCATTTAAATTTCTGTTGTCAAAATAATGAACAAATATGAATACACTGGGCAATTGCCTGCAAATTGTAAGACACTGGCATTTCTGAATGAGGGGGAAGAATGGCATTTGAAGAATGCAACAAAGCTATTAAACTGATTCACCAAATAGATGAAATAAAGAGACATGATAACCATGATAACCCTAAGAATACAAAGATGAAAAGAGGAAATGTTTTAGTTAATGTTTAGCCATGTGTTTTCTGAGCATTAGCAGGGTATGTATAAAATTGCTTGGTAGATAACTTTGCCTTTCTGCAAGAATTCCACATAGGATGATAATATTCACTGTGCCTACATTTTTAAAAGATGCAACTTCTAATGATAGCTATAATGATAAATCTTGTAT
>NW_008359442.1:6771599-6789191 GCF_000622305.1 Nannospalax galili | reverse complement strand
GTCTTTCATGTAGGACTGTGATTGTTCTGCGAAAATTTGGGCTATTATTTTCTCTGTATAGAAAATGAACTTTTTTTTCCCAATGAAAGAGTGGCCTGATCCTGCTTTGGTTAGAATTATCACCTTGGGCAGTAGTGTTAGGATGCAAAGGAACTGATCACCTAGGAGAGTAAGGAAATGGGTTAGACAAGAGTTGTTAGGGGATTCATTTAAATTTCTGTTGTCAAAATAATGAACAAATATGAATACACTGGGCAATTGCCTGCAAATTGTAAGACACTGGCATTTCTGAATGAGGGGGAAGAATGGCATTTGAAGAATGCAACAAAGCTATTAAACTGATTCACCAAATAGATGAAATAAAGAGACATGATAACCATGATAACCCTAAGAATACAAAGATGAAAAGAGGAAATGTTTTAGTTAATGTTTAGCCATGTGTTTTCTGAGCATTAGCAGGGTATGTATAAAATTGCTTGGTAGATAACTTTGCCTTTCTGCAAGAATTCCACATAGGATGATAATATTCACTGTGCCTACATTTTTAAAAGATGCAACTTCTAATGATAGCTATAATGATAATAATCTTGTATAAATAATACCTTGCAGTTGTATAATAGTTTTAAAACAATTTTCTACTCATGTCTTCATTTAATTCCCCCAATAGTTCTGTAAGGTAAGAGTTGCTTTCCTAGGTTTTCATTAGAATGAGCAAAGAGTGAGAAACTGAAAATTATTTATAAAAGGATAGCCAAATATCTACATGGTGAAGCTGGACTGAAACCCCAGTCTTTTAAATCATGGTTCAGAAATCTTACTCTATAGTTCATGAACAGAAAGACAAACAACAAATTCACAATCTTACTTTAGTAATAGCAACAGTGTATCACAAACACAGAGGTAATATTTTGGGAAGGTTATATATAAATGGGTAAGAGTATATACATATAAAACACATATATGTGTGCATGTGTATGTATATTCATATGGATACATCTTTATTTCTTCATTTACTTTAATCAAAACAACAGAGCACAAGAGATTCAGTGTAAAATCAGAAACAGAATTAGTTTGCTTTCTGTTAATATAGATATTTATTAAAGGGGCTGGAGAGATGGCTCAGCAGTTAAGAGAAATTTCTCAGCTTCCAGAAGACGAGGTTGTGTTCCCAGCACCCACATGGCAGCTAATACTCAATATTCATCCTTAACTCCAGTTCCAGGGATCCAACACTGTCTTCTGGCCTGACATTGCCCACATATGCTTGCATGCAAAACACTCATACACTAAATAAATAAATAAATAAATAAATAAATAAATAAATAAATAAATAAATAAAACAAATAAATAAATAAACAAAAATTTTAAAAGCGGATCCATGAACCAGATGTAGTGATGCAGACCTTTAATCCCAGCACTTGGAAGGCAGAGGCAGGTGGAGCTCTGTGAGAGGGATGCCAACCTGGTCTACATAGTGAGTTCTAGGTCAACCAGGGCTACAAGGAGATTCTGTGTCAAAACAAAAACAAACAAACAAAAACCCTCAAAATCAAAACTAGAAAGATAGCAATTAAATTCTCCAATACTTGTTGTGCAATGCCCTTGGAGGACAGAAGAGGCTGTTGGATCCCCTGGAACTCGAATTATTGTCATTTATTAGCTGCCATGTGGGTGCTGAGATTTGAACCAGGGTCTTCTGCAAGAACAGTCACTGTTCTTAACCACTGAGCCATCTCTCCAGTCCCAATATTTTAATTTTTTGAAACTGCTCTTATTTTATTAAACCAAATAGTTATTTTATTGTTAGCTAAAATTAATTGATTACTATTTTTATTTTTTTCAGTTTTGACTTCAAATGCAATGAATGTTGAAATCAAAAGTTCAATGATGTTCTAAGTTGTAAAGCATTTAAAAGGTTTTTGATAACAAAATATGCCAGAACTGATATTACAAACTATCAGATATTTGTAAGGAAATACTATTTTAATTACCAATGAAACTACTGAAATGACTGGGGTATGACAGCATGAGTCACTCACATGAGTCACCTATGTTCCAACTCCCTCACTGTCACTCTCTATGGAATCTAAGCAAATTATTTAGCTGTGGGCTTCAGTTCTGTCATGACTGCAGTGGAGATAAGCTTCATGCCTGTTTCCTCCAATGCATCCGAGAGCTACACACTATGGTCTATCAACATAAGCATAGTGGAAATAGTTCACCTCGGGTGCAGGCACTAAAAGGATACATAGTCTCTAGAGAGAATCAGTAACAGACTTCCTACTGTTCTTTATCATCACCATACGCCTGCGGCTCTAAGCATCGTAGGTGATATTTTACCCATTTGTCAAACATCTTTTGTTGGATTGAGTTCTAAAGGTTCCCCATGCCCGGTGTATGGACAGCTTAAGCCGTTCACTTATCTAAATAACTATGTAGCTCCTCGATTTTCTGAAGATTCTTCCCAACTCGGGGCTCCCCACCGCATCAGTTGCTGAGTCTTCTGCTTCCATCCTGCCGTTGGTCAGCTTATTTCACAGTTTGGCTGTAGTTCTCTAGGTAGCTTAAAGAAGCTGCTTGTGAGGGAACAACCAAATAAGGCTCCCGCATGCAAAACTCTAGAATCTGTTTCCTAAGGATTTATCATAAGACAACTTGCCACATCACAATCATAATATGTTCAACATGTGGAATCAAATCCATGCAGATCTGGCCACAATATATATGACAAGCATTTTAGCGAGTCAGTTCATTTAGATTTTTCCCTTTGGTCAAATGTCTAAGCGAGAGCTTTAATCACTGATGATTAAAAAGACAATTGCCGACTAAAATAATCTGAAATAATCACAAAGCGATGTTCGCATCTCTTTCTGGTAGTAAACATCTACATTTTACCTCCATCAGCAGAGCATGTTACCTCAGTTTCCCTTTTCATGTGATCTCTGAGTGGTAGCTGCCAGATCCACACTTCTTTCACAGCGAAGACCAAGGAGAGACTATGCTCACTCCTATGGACCGGGACAGTCCATCAAGACTGCAGCTCGGCTTCTGATGGCCTCCAGCACAATCCCTGCTTTTTCATCCAGTTGAAATTACTGCATTTCCTAATAGGTCAGTTGCAAGGGGTTGGGATTATTCTTTCATAAAATCCTAAAGAAATAAAGCATCCATAGCTTACCACTCCCTACATGAGTTCTCACGTTTCATTTTCCTATCAGTACACGTCACTATCTATCATTCAAATGTATTTGTTTATTGGCTTTCTTGTTCCATTAACATAAACTTTAGCGTGTAAGTTTTTATTACATTATCTTAAGGTTCTGGAACACTTCATGGCACATTGTACTAAATAAATGGTTTTTTTAGTGGATGCATATTCTGGAAAGAAAGTGTAAGCCATACATGAGAGTAGGTATTCATTCGAAGAAGCTCGTTAAAACTTTGGAGCAAATCTGCTGGGCGTTTTAGTGGATGCCTTTAATTCCTGCACTTGGGAGGCAGAGGCAGGTGGATCTCTGTGAGTTCAAAAGGACAGAAAAAAAAAAAAAAAAGAAAGAAAGAAAAACTTTGCAGCAAATCTTTGTGTTTCTTAATTACTTTTAACTGCTAACTTAGAAATTACTCATCTGTTTATCAGGCACTGTGTTAAGCAGTAGATTTGAAGTAACAGAGGGCATGGCATAAATGCAGCGTAACGATCAATGACTTATTGAGGAATTGAAAACCAGACTCAAGAAAGAGCAAGAGTACCCAAGATTCAATGAAGTAATACCAAGACTTGAACGGCAATGTTTAAGAAAAATTTGAGAATTCACTACCTACTTCTCTGTTTGTATATGTCATCATTTTTGTTTTTACACACGAGTATGTTCTTCCATTCAGCCTTCCTAACTACATATGACCCTTTATGAATTTAAGAAAACAGATGAGAGGTTGCTGATCAAAATGGCAGTTCTGATTTTGTATCTACAACTCATGATCATTCTTTGGATTTCTTGTATCTGTTATGTAAATGAATCTTTGTAAATTATCATCTAAACATAGAGGCATTTTACCAACTACATTCTAAAATATTTGTCATGTTTTAAATTAAGTTATTTGAAATAATATATCTTCAGAACACTTGTTTTCTTATGTTCCTGAGGCCTCACTGAAGAGGACAGCGCTGACACCTCTCCTTGATTGTCCGTGAAGACGAGGGGCTCATCATTGAAATGATCTCTAACTTCAGCATGTGAACATACAAATGGCTGAAAATTCAAGTATGCAATAATCTATGATTATGATAAGACATAAGAAGGAACATGAAATAATAATCTATAACTTCACACCCAAGTAAGAAAGTGTCAGTAAAAGAGAATAAAGCAAGTCCATGGAGATTTACACCCAGAAGATATGTTAATTACACACCTGTCTCCTTGAAAATTGTAGCTAGACTACAATAAAAAAAAAAAAATCATGGTGCATAGACTCTGCCTTTGAAATACTAGATTTCAGTGCCTGAGGAGGAATTGATCATCTGCAGGGAGCGAAAAAACACAGCATGCTTCTGGGACCTTCTGTTGGACAATCCTACAACAATCAGAAAATAGCATCAGCTTTTCATTAACTGAAGACAAGAGTATTTTCAGAAGCTATTTTCTAAGTAGATGAAGGAATAATTCTTATTGCTTCATAGTCTGCCTCTGAGGAGTGGTCCTGGGAAAAGCAGAAAAGCATATCCATCCTAGAGGATAGGCCTGATATGAACTAGAGATTGTAACTGCAGCCTCTGAAGGGTGGCACTGTGGGCCCAGAATAATTCATAAGAGAAAAGCAAGGAGGGGCAGGAAAATGGTGGGGCCAGCACAGTTAATGGTGACAGTCAGCTACCAGGAATATTGGCAAAACAACTTTATTTTCTTCCTCTTTTTTTTTTTTTTTTTTTTTTTTTTGGTTTCTTTAATGAGTCTCCCTATATCCCCAGTTAGTATGGAACTCACTATGTAGACCAGGTTGGCCCGGATCTCAAAGTGATACACCTGACTCAGATACTCATGTGCTGGGATTAAAGGTGTCCTCAGCCCTTTATTTTCTTAAACATTACCTTTCAGCACCAAATAATACTGAGAGTTCACCACATACACGTATGTTTTCAGTGAAGCTAAAACTACGCTATGCTTCTGGAAGTCTGCAGCGCTATTTTTATCAGCTGGTGTAGTGTTAGTCTTATTAACATCTAGAGTTGCTTGTTGGCCAAAACTGATTTCAATTTACAAAATCAGCTTATTTTATCATTTAAAGTAGTTTAGGGTTGGCAATGTAGTTCACTGATGGCGAACTTGTCCAGCATGTGTGAGGTCCTTTGTTTCAACCCCAGTACTACAAAGAAAGAAAATTAACTATTACAAGTAAATAGTAAATATATAAATACAACCTATTATTGTAACTTCTTATATTACTTAGTCGGCCGTCTCTGAAGCCATATTCCCAAATTTCAAATTATATCTCAGTCCTGAAAAAATGTGTCAATTTGACTCAATTTGCTTTCCTATTGTTGAAGCCTTTCATATACAATGGAATATGAAATAGTGATAATTATCTCATAGGCTTTGTGTGGTGATGTTTAAAAAGTTGTAGATTCATGAGTACATAATATTTTGTACTTTTGAACATACATGTCTAAATAGTAAATGATAACATAGGAACATTTACTCCAAATATAAATACAAATTACTATATATATATATGTATATATATATATATATTTGAAAAGGTAAAGGTAAATCTATTTGAACATTGCCTGGCACATTGATAAGCAGTTTGTAAAATTATTTACTCTTAGCAGACATGTATCTGGGAAATATTAGTTGCTTTAAATAGTTTCTGTAGGACAATGTAATTTTGTTCAATAAAATGTTCTCATCCCTCCTCTATTAAAGTTGCTTTTAGCAAGCTGCTCTCTACCCACATCACAAAAAGTATATTCTGTTAGGACCATCCTTTTTCCTCATTGGTCACATCACTGATTCACTCTTTATGCATTTGTCTGAGGTCAGCGTCAACCCCCACATGTTTTGCAACAACAATATCGTCATTTTCAATCACCTTGCCATATTCTAGTTGTGTTCATAACACATTATTATTAATGGCATATTTAATATTCATTTGTTTAATATTTATCTCCTCTCTAGAATATAAATTAAATTCCAAGAGGCCAGGAGCATTATGTTTTATTTACTGCAGTAGCCTCATAGCTGGGGAAGTCTCTGACCCATGGTTGATGGAAAACAAATATTTGCACAATGAATAAATGGATAATTGGTTCAATTCTTTTATTACAACACTGAAGAGAGGTTTGTTGAAACAGTGATTAGCAAAACTATAAGACCTGTGTCAGAATTTCCACCAGACAGGATTTGTTTTCCTGTAGTTCTGAAATTATATAACCATGAAGGTTTAAACTGACTTGTGAAAATAAATTCTTAAGTTTGTTTATTCCCTATATTTCACATCTTTTCCCTTGAGGTTAAATAGACAATAATTACTGAGAGTAATTTTAAGTTTCAAGAGAGGAAAGCAAAAACTGTAAAAAGGCTATTTTTGTTTATGTAATCTATATATTGCTGAAGTAAGCTTTTACCTTTAAATATTAATCATATCCCTAAGAAAATTAATAAATTTTAATGGTATTTATCAATCTTTTGTTTTTAACCTAGTTTTAATAGTATTAGTAATATTTACTGGGGCCAATACTGTCAACATAATTATGCTTTTGAGATTGATTAAGACATTGTTTAAAGTATCTTTCTGTATAGGACATATAAAGCCACAGGATAGCCACACCAGTTTTACAATTTCATTTATGAGCTTTGATGATCTATCCCCTAGGAACCAATGTTGTGAAAGGGGTGAGAATAAAAACCATTCAAACTACACAACCTTGTACTTTGATTTCATGCACAATTGTCACAGGACATAAGAGCTGAGAGAGAGTGGGGTAATGTGAAGAGATAGAGGGGAGATCAGAAAAATGTCATCGCTCCCATATGCCTTTATTCCCTTTCTTCCCAAAGCAGAGAGCAAAGTATTAGCTCTTTATCTTCATCTCAGTAAATCAAAATCTGAATGATGTCAACCCAAATGAAAATTATTTCATAAAAGTTATTATTGATGAACAATAAAAGTTATTGATGAAAAAGTTATTGGTGAACAATTCAGGGGAGGGGAACGAGAGAACTCTGGTTCTATTGAGCCACATAAGGTACATGCAAATATTTCACATAGACATATTTCCATGAAAGCTAGAGAATCTCATTTGAGATATATGTCTTTTATCAGTTCATCTGCTATGCAATCTTGATAATGTCTTTACCTTGAAGGTATGAAAGGTCACGCCTCTGGTCTTCAGAATACTAGCAATGGCTTTGCATATGTCCATTTTCTCTTTTAGATTTTAGCTTTATTGAATAAATGCCCACTAAGCTTAAAATACTGTGGTGTGACCTTATGCAACTTCTCTGTCAAGAGACTAACAAAACAGTCTTTAATGGAGTTGTAATTTTTATGACATTCTATCAGTGATTACTAGAAGTTAATGGATCTTTTATAGCTTAACCAATTATTTTGGGGAATGAATACAGTGACACGTGAGAAAAACATGTGTTTGAAAATTCAAAGAGAAGAAACAATATAAACTCCAATTGAGGCATATATTACATTAACCATATCTTTTTGTTTTGTTTTTATTTAATCAAAAAATGCCATTTTAATCACCTCAAGCAATACTTAAAGCAATTTAAATTGATTAAATTTTCCAAAGGAGCCCATTTTAAATATCTGCAAGTAGTTTTAAAAAGGAAAAGACAAAAGTCTTGTCGCATACTGAGAAATGTTCTGAAGTGGCCTATCATTAATAATTAATTTAGAATCTTCTGTCAAAACATTAGTCACATGTTTGCTCTTAATGTCAGCTTAATCGGTGCTTTCGTGTGGAAATCTCAAATTTCTGTGTGATGCTGCCTTTCCAAGACAATGCTCCAAGAAAATGGAAAGTTGGGGGTGGGAATAGCTAATGAGAAATGTCTACTCATTCTTTAATTACCATTTAAAATAAATGACACTCAAATAGAAAATGTGATAAAAAAAAAAGATTAAAATAGAGCTATTGCTCACACAAGATAGACAGTTTTTTCTTCCTCTCTCTATTTCAAAGCCAGCCCATAGCAGATAGGCGAGAATTCGATTAAGTAAATGAAATATTTACTTAGATATTTAGAACGGGCTCAGAACTTTCATGGGCGAATGACTAACTTGAATGTGCTTTTTGCATAATAGACATAGAAGGAAAACAGCCAATAACTCTTCTCTCTACCCTTTTGTTTCATTTATAAGAATAAATTCATTCTTATGCATTTTTCTATCTTGTTAAAAGTACGCTTAAATAAAATTGATTGCTTTTCAATACTCCACGGCTGTGACAATTTAGTAGCTACAGAACTGTGGAAAGATTACTGAAATTATGAGAGTCAAGTCCAAATTGTGATTGTCTGATGTGTAACAAAAGTTATTTAATGCTTTTTTAAAAAGCTAATTTTGTTATCTCAGTGTCAATCAAAATTATGACTATACCAATTATTACATGTGTGCCTTTGACTATATATTTAAATGTTTGAATCTTGGGATCCTCATATGTGAAACAGGCAAAATATCTAATCTTTAAGAACTGCTTACTAAGGAATACGAATCTGTTTAGCATATTGCCAGAGGCTTGGGAAACAGAAAATATTAAGTGAATCTGAAAAGATTATGTGTTACAGCAGTAAAAGGAATCTAAGACCTTGGACTAGTAACAACGGCTTTCTAAGATAGTAGAACCTGGCATGGGTTGGAATGCCTGCGATAATCCAGACACATTTCAAAACAGGAACAGATTCGGAAATATGGAATATAGTAAAAGTAATTCTACTATCCTATTTTTCTCACAGGAAGACAATGGGATTCACCTGCTATCAGTTCAAGAGCTTGCTATCCCTGAAAAGCAAAATCCAATAATGGACCAAATGCAGGCTTTGTGAACATTTATGAGAGGAAATAGTGGTTATCAGAATCAATTGAATATTCATGGGGCACACAATCTTCAGGTAGATGGATCTCCTTTATATAGTGTATACATTATCAGGCAAATAAACTATAGAAATGTTTGCTTTTAGCCAAACATTTGCAAGGCATTTACTAACATTCATATGCACACTGAGCTACTAAGTCACATCAAGGGTATGAAAAATTACATTTCTGGCTCATTCTAGAATCACAGCTGAAAAGGTTTACTTAATATACTCATCTCTACAGGGATGGTAGACACCAGAGTACCGCAGCTCTTTATTTTTTATTCTAGAAAATTTGATAATTTCATATGAATGGCTCAAGAAAAAGTGTGAAGACTTCCTGAGGATTCCATTTTACTTTTTATGGTATAAGACAGTGAATGACTAACAATTCATATTAATGCAGTAGAGAAAGCTGAGATAAAATAAATAACAGAAAGATTGTAGAGCTTAGTGGTAGAGTATTTTGCTAGCATGCACAATGCCCTAGATCTAAGCACTAGTACAAGGTGGGTGTTGAGGTTTTTGTTTTGTTTTATTTCAGTTTGACTTTTCTTCAGAGATTCTCTTTATTGAATTCTTATTTGATATCTTGAATTGTATTACTTATTTTTATTCAATTGTTTGTGTTTTCCAGTTTTTGTTCAGAATTTATTCATGTCTGCTTTGTGTCCCTTGAACATATTTATAATTGCTATTTTGAAATCATTGTTTTGTGTGTCAGCAAAGTTGCCATTCTCTGGAAACATGACAACGGAATTGGTAATTTCTAGAAGAGACATGTCCTGGGTATTCATGAGGTTTGTGTATTTGCAGTGGGACCTTGGCCTCTGTAGTTATGTCCCTGGGGGTATTTCTTGGTGTGGATATCTGAGCTCACTTTAATAGAGTGCATGTTTGGATCTTTGCTATGTCCCCATGTTCTCAGGTTGGGATATGCTGAGTACTGCTTGGTATTCTGTGCTTTGGCCACTCTGAGCTGATGTGAGAATGAGGTGTCAGAAGTGGCCTCAGTTCAGCTAGGCTAGGAGCAAGTTCTGAGCCTGCTATTTCTGACTGGAGTCCATGAGATTCCAGAGCAGCACAGTGGGTGGGGTGGCTCTTAGATGATCAGGTGATTGGAGTGGGTCAGCGGGTTGCTGTCTGCTTTTCCTGTGTGGTTGGACTTCAGAAGCTTCTGGAGTGCCCTGATGGACAGAATGGCTGCTAGTGAACCAGTCAGGAGGACTATGTCTGGGAGTTTCTTTATGGGGTTCTGGGTCAGAATCCATGTAATCTCTGATTGGCACAATGGGCAGGTTGGCTCTTGGGGGCTGGGCAGGCAGACTGGAGCCAGAGGTCCTTTCCCACTACTCTGTTTGGACTCTGGGCATCCTCGAGTGGTACAGTGAGCAGAGTGACTGTTAGGGGAGCAGATGAATGGGGGACTGGGAATACAGGTAGTTGCCTGGGGTACATGTTGGACTCCATAAGTACCCAGAGTGGTAGAGTGGGTGACTGTAAATTTTGTTTTATTAATCATTTTCATACATTTTACTTGAAAGTGACTTGAAATTTATTGATGCATTGAAAAATTGCTTTATTCTCAGAATTCCTTTCATTTCTATACATGTGTGCTGTATATGGATATACTGTGACCATCATAGCCTTTTATTTCTAAATACTTGGTATCTATTACTTTAGACTAGAACCCTCATATAGTGACAATTTATTTCCAACTTCAATAGCATTATCTTGGGGTACATAATTTTATCAGTTGCACTTATTATATTTCAACGTATATTAAATTTTTTTTTCTTTCTCCGGTGTGGAATACAGACTAGGGTGAAGGGATGTCTTTGATTGTCGTGTTTCTCTTTTGCTTTACTCTAGAAATGTCCCAACTTTTACTTTGCCTTTTATTAATTTTTTTACCCCATTACCCCAACTCCTCTCAGATCTACCCCCCTTCTTTACTCGCCCAATCTTGTGTCTTCATCTTTAAAACACCTGCTCAGTCTTAATTTGTGCTATCCATATATCCCTGGGTATAGGGCATCCTCTAGAGTGTGGTCAACTTTCTAGGGGTCATGCCTCAAAGAAAGCTGACTCTTCCTCTCCCAGCAGCAACTGCCAATAGTTCCTCAGCCTGGGCTGGGACCTTTGCCCACTTCACCCATCCATGCTGAGATTTTGTCTGTCCTGAGCTTGTTCAGGTTTTGCGCATGATGTGACAACTGCTGTGAGTTTATACAAATAACTCCCTGTGGTGTCTGGACAACACGTTTTTGTCGTAGTCATCTATTGTCTCTGGCTCTTATAATCTTTGAACTTCCTCTTCCACGATAATCCCTAAGCTTTGGGAGAAGGAGGTGTGATATAGATGTCCCATTTAGGGCTGAACATTTTGTCTCTTACTCTGTATCTTGACCAGTTGTGGTTCTCTATGTTAATCACCATCAAATGCACAAAGAAGTTTCCCTAATGAAATTTGAGAGATGCACTGATCTATGAGTATAAACAAGTCTTTGTGAGATGGTTTCATACTATTTCATTCATCAAAATAATAGTAGTACATTCTCCCCTAAGGTCTATGACCTGTGTGGCCACAGTTTCTTGGCCTCAATAACAGTGCCACATATGGAGTCTATTTTCTGGAGTGGGCCTTCAATCCAATCCAAAGTGTCTGGTTACTCCTGTAACACTCATGCCACTATTGTATCTGTGAGCATGTCCTGCCAGACAAATCATTGTTTTAGCCCACAGGATTCAAGAAGTTCAAACCTGGGTAAGATTGATGATTACTTTTCTGGTAGTTTACATAGCACCTTCCAGCACTATGGAAGCTAGCCAGTAGAGATGAAGCTTCCAAAGCACTACCTGCTTGATTTCTACATGTCCTGTGACTCATGCATATGTTGCCTTCAGTCAAAGTCTCTTGCTATCAAGTTCTACATGGTAACAAAGAGCAATGACAATAGCCTGTAATGTTGTAGGTCTCTAGGACCTCACTGGCCAACAACCCCAAAGGACATAACACATTCCTGATACTGGGCTTTTTATTTCTTAACCCTTTGTTATCTATTAGGGGCATGGTCATCCAATTATAAGGTAATTCCATTTAAATGCTCACTCTCTCTCTTTCTCTCTCTCATATGTCTCTCTCTTCATATATATTATATATATTCCTTCACTGTAAAGTTTGTTTTCTTTTGTATTTCATTATTTTCATAGTAATAGACACCACTTTACATTCTAACTCAAAGTACTGTAAGGTAAGTTTGCTTTTCATCAGCATTACATCACATCAGAGTACTACATGCCTTAGCTAATGGAGAGTACAAAACTAATAGACTGAATGGCTTATACAGTCAGATGAATTCCTTCTCAATTTCTGACAACCGGTATGTGAATGATCAAAGTGCCAACAAACTCGGGGTCTCCTGTGTGCTCTCCTCATAACTTGCAGATGGCCAAACTGTTGTATCTTCATAGAGAAGAGCTGAACTCCTTTCTTCTTTGAAAATTAAATTAGATTACTATTTTTTAAATTCACTGTTTCACTCTTTATCCCACAGGCTAGGCTCAAACTCATGATCCTACTGCTTCTGTCTCCCGAAAAAAGCGATTTCATGTGAACACCATTTTGCCAAAATCATCCTCCTCTTTTAAATCAGATCCTTTCACTGGCATTCATTTTCACAACCTCATTAAACTGAATTACCTCTTTAAGTCCCACCTCCAAATATCATCAAATTGGACGTTAGAGCTTAACCATATGAATATGGTATGATAAACATTCAGTCTATAGCAGTATGTACTGATTTTCTATTTCTTTTTGTAGATATTAGTTTCAATTAACTAGTCAAATGCTGGTTGATGTGATTCCTACAGTTTGTGCCCTAGTTGTGCCTTCATGGACATATGTTAAAGTCACACAAATAATCTAATCTCAGCAAAATCTTCCTGTAGCGAGGGAAATTACATCTTAAACATTATATAAATAAGTATAGATATATAGACAGGTAGGTAGATAGGTATCAGCTAGGTAACAGATACATAAATGATAGATACATAGATAGTTGATAAATAATGGATAGATCAAACAAAAGATGATATTAATGGATGGATAGATGATATATAAATAGATAATAGGTGTTAAATGACAGATGGCCATATGATATATCTATCTATAGATAGATACATGGATGGATAAAGGATAGATAAGTGATAATGGATACCTGGTGGATGATAGATGGATAGATAGATATTAGAGGGGCAGAGAGATCATAGGTAGACAGATAGGTAGATAATAGATCATCTTTCATATACAAAAGAAGCCATGCCATGTATTTTTCTTCTTTTCATGTTGCTCTTTCTTTTAAAAATACTTCATTTGGGAGAGATGGCTCAGAGGTTAAGAGGATTGGCTGTTCTTGCAGAAGACCCAGGTTCAAATCCCAGCATCCACATGGAGGCTAACAACCATCTGTAACTCCAGTTCCAGGGGATCTGATGCCCTCTTCTGTCCTCTGTGGGTATTGCATGACAGGGGTGTACTTGCATGCATGCATGCAATACACACATATATATATATATAATAAAAATAAAGCAAAAAAAAAAAGTTCCTTTGAGGTGAGATATGGCTCAACAGTTAAGAGCAATTGTTGCTCTTACAGGACCAAGGATCAGTTCATAGAACCCACATCAGGCAACTTATAACAACCTGTAACTTCAAGTCCTAGGGCCTAACATTGCTTTCTGTTTTCTGTGGGCACTTCATGGATGTGGTTCACATAGAGAAACAGGTATCCACATCTACATAAATAAAAATGTATAAATAAGATTTTAGAGATAGTTTATAGAAATCTCTCATGTTGGTTCCTAGAAATCGTCTTTGTCCTTATTTAGAGCTGCAGAAAACTCCATTGTGGATCTGTACAATATTTTATTCAATCTCTGACATTTAGATAAGCGTTTCCAAACTTTTATGATAATAAACAATATTGAAAAAAATAGCTTTGCCTGTACACATTTTCATAGTTCTGGAAATGTCTTATAGATGTAGATTCCTTGAAGTGGGATTCCTGAGTGGAAGTTTGCATGTATGGTAGTTGGGAAAGAATTCCTTTTGAAACAGCCTGTGCCTGAACACTTTCCATCCTTTCCTGATGCCTGTCTCTACTTTGTAAATGTACAATGGTGTACTAATGCTATCTTCCTCTACTAAAATTAATTGTTATTTTTTTAAAAAGTTACTTCATGTTAAAGAGTAGAGGTGATAAACGTTACCAGTGAAATCTACCTGATGACTTTATATCCATACTCAGGTACTAAGGATCCGTGTGTAACCGACTGTGACTAGTAATAATCAGATGCATAGAGATTAAAGACTCATGTGCAAATGTGTTAGTAGCATTAAAAATGTAAGAAACAGTATATCTTAGTTGGAATGGAGATCTTCTTTAAAGGGTAAAAACTCATTCTATTTTATGTCTTACAGGGTTTATACTGAGTTCAATATTGTATCACTCTTTTAATTCAACTGTGAACCTAAAAATTTACAGCCACCTTTGAAAGAGATGTATCCTTGCTCTGGAATGTGTTACTGAACATGTTAAAGCTGCAATGAAATGCTTCTTCTAAAAAAATTAATTTTGTTAAACTCTTCACAGTCTTGGCAGAATTTTTAAAAACATACCAATAGTTACCACTCATTTTTTATTTTGTGTATGTGTTTGCTTCATTTGAATGGATAGTGGTTTTTCTATTTTATTAAAAACTTTTTAAATCAAAATTTCACCTCTTTGGGATTTTTGACTGACTTGATCTTGTGTAGGTCTGGTACAGGTAACCAATTTTGTCTATTTGGTTTCTTTCCTCTACCTTGGCTATTTCTCCTTGTACTCTTATTTCACCTCTTTTTCACGTAGTATTACGTGTTGCAAATTTTTCATATTATATTTTTTGATATTTATTATTAAGATACAATTTCTGTGTCAGTGACTTAAATATATCTTTTAGTTTTCATGTATTGTGATTTTATGATTTTGCATAATTCTATTATCTTAGCCTATGACAGTTATTCAATATAACATCTTTTAATATACAAGGGTCTTTGCATTTCTGTGTTCATTTTAAATTTCTGGTTCATCTTATCAAAAGTTGATTATAATGTTACTACATTATGAAATCCATTTATGTTTCTATCTTGCTTATGAAAATGATCACTGTTAATGAAATTGATTAAAATCAGTATTTTAAGGAAAAACTGCTTAAGTTCATTTTTACTAATTTTGAAATGTTAACCGCATTAACTCTTTTTATTTAAAAAAGATATTTTATGGGCCAGGCATATTGGTGAACACCTTTAATCCCAGCACTTGGGAGGCAGAGGCAAGCAGATCTCTGTGAGTTCAAGGCCAGCCTGGCCTACATAGCAAGTTCCAGGTCAGCTGGGGCTACAGGGAGACCCTGACTCAAAAAGACCAAAAACAATAATAATTTAAAAAAGATATGTTGTACTTCTGTTTCATTTCTATTTCTACTTGATGTAGAGTTTGTCTCTCATCACAAATGATCAGAGTTCCTCATCCTAAGCACTGATTGTATTCTGCACTGACTAACTTACTGTTGCAAGTGTGGTATTATGGCAAACTATATGAGTTTTCTGTTTTGTTTTTCCCTCTCAGTGTTTATTAAGACATAAAGTACATCCTTCCTAACTATATTCTGCTGCTCTACATATACAGCTAACTTAGTACTTCAGTTTTAAAACACATATTTTCCAATATATCTATTAAAATGCTATAAGGAATGTCCTTGTAAATCTGCCTTATGTATATGATTGAGGATTTAGAGTAGATATTTAACAGAGAAATTGCTGAATTAATAATCTACAGTTTTAAGGCCTGAAAAGATGACTCAGTGGTTCGTTCAGAGCGCAAAGCATGTACTGCTCTTGCAGAGGAGCTCGGATCAGTTTCCAACACCCATGTCAGGTGTCACACGATCACATGTAACTCTAGTTCCAGGAGGGCTGGGCCACCACAGGCACCTGAAATCACGTGAACATATACACAAAAGCACATACATGTAATTAAAAAGAAAGAATCTCCAGTTTACTTTAAAAAATAGCCAACTTGGCATTCAAAATAACTATATTTGTTTCAAAGTTCATTCAGAATTGTATTGAAGAATTCATTTTCCATATTTTCAACAACACTCGATATGGTTAGAATAAAAAAACTTTTAAAATTTATTTTTATTTCATGTGTATGAGTGTTTCATGTATGAGTGTTTTGCCCAAATGTATATAATATTAAGTACACCTGTGATGTACAATTCCTGCAGAGGACAGATGATGGTGTTGGATCTCCTAGAACTGGAGCTACAGATGGTTGTTAGCAGCCATATGGGTGCTGGGAACTGAACCCAGGTCTTCTGTAAGAGCAGCCAGTGTTCTTAACCACTAAACAATCTCTCTAGCCCTATAAAGTTAGAATTTTGGTTTCTTATAAGTTTGATAAAAAATTATATCTTATTGTACTCAGGAAAAACAATATTTAATATATCTGTTCAGAATTTTAATATCTGCATGAATAATTTTACCATATCTCTTAAATACTTTTATACGATTTATTTTAAATTATGTAAGAAAAATTTTGATTGTGGCTGGGTGTAGTGTTACATGCCCTTAATCCCAGCATTCTGTAGGCAAAGGCAGGCAGATCTCTATGAGTTTTGAGGACAGACTGGTCTACAAAGTGCTCCAGGCTAGCCAGGGCTATGTAGTGAGACCCTGTCTCTAAAAACAAAACAAACAAAACATTTAAATTATGTAACAAAAATTTTGTTACATAAATCATTATATCTTTTTTTTGGTGTTTAGTTAAAAGGGTTTTATGAATTCATTGACATCATTTTATTCTAAATTTTCTTAGATTTTATGACTTTTTATGTATGGATACGTATGTATGTATGTATGTATGTATGTATGCATGTATGTATGTGATTTACAATGAGGTCCTTAATACACATAAAGTTTATTTTCATCACAATATGTTCGTGACTAAACCTAGGCCGACATCATGTTTTCTCACATATGTAAAAATTTAGACTTTTTAAAAAAGACTTTCTGAAAGCAGAAGGGGATTATTTGGGAAGAGGAAGAAGAACAAAGGGAGGGTGAGGAAGGGCAAGAGAGGACAGTGGGTGAACAGGGTCAAACAGATTTTATACACGTATGAACCTGTCAGTCATAATGAAACCCATTACTTTTTGTAATTAATATGCTAATAAAAGTTGGAAAAGTGTGTAAAAGCTTTAGTACTGTGCTTTAGTAATGAGATGTAGTGTGAATCACTGGATTCATTTAAGATGTCCTGATGGACCTATGTCTATACATCAGAAAATTTGTGAGAAGGATTTCTGTCTTAGAGAGGAAGTCAGATTCCCAACCTGGGAAATGCATGGTTCATCTATCAAGACATGTGAGGTATTTGGCTTAGCCAGCTTGAAAATCAGT